>NC_053124.1:2885476-3020476 GCF_010015445.1 Perca fluviatilis | reverse complement strand
CTGTTAAATGCATGCGTACTTGTTTGCTATACAGACAGACACTTTTATATGGCCGTCCATTTATTGTTTTTCATTTTTATTTTCAACATGTTTGCATGGGGCTGTCCATTTTAGTTTCATTTCTGTTTGGATGCACAGAAAGTTGAATGCCGTTGAACAGACAGATTCATGATTATATTTAGGCCTTTAGAGTCAGACTAGAGCGTGTTCTTATTTTTTCTATGAAGCAGCAGTGCCACTAATAGCTCAGCAATGTTTTGCTGTGCTTCTGCTCAGGGCTGCACAATTAATTGAATATCAATCATGACAACGATGTGGGCTTCCCACAGTACAATGACCACGATCAGCTGGGATATTGCCGTTTTTAAAATCAAGTCAGGGTTTCACCCAGCGCATTGCCTGCCGGGCCTAACCATCGGTGACCAGTTAATCATTCAGCATTCATAGATGCAAAGATGTGTACCTAAAGTACAGGTGTGAAACCTCCACGGTCCGGACCAAACGGCCAAAATGTGGTCCGACCATAAGAGGTAGTCTCGGTCCGGATCAAGCTGAACCATGGTCCGCTTCGTTTCTAGTGTGAAAGCACTTTTTGTATGGTTCAAAAAAATTGCGATACCAGAGAGAGGATACGAGAGGACGGGGAAGCCCGTTTACAAAACCGATCAATTACAAGTATCGGTAGACGACACAGCACCATAACTGGTGTGAAACCAAAACTAACTGGATCCAATGTATACAATGTAACAAAAGCATAAACCATGGTTCAGACCTTGGTTCGGCCTTTTAAATCACTAGTACATTATCTTTACAATCAATCCGTAACTCTGCAAAGTTCCCTTTTAACAATCCACGCTCTGTCAGAAAATGTCTTGTTTTCTGGTTTTTGAAAAGTAGTTAAACTGAGTGAATGAGTCTGGGAGGTTTGCTACATTAGATTTAAAAGGGTAGTGTAAAGTGAACGAGTTCCAATTTAAAAGGACTGAAAACCTAAAAGTGGGAATTTCGATCGCAGCTTTTGAATCTCAAGTTAACATTTGGAAGCAGTGGGTTGTTTTTGGGCTACAACCATCATTCTGTCTTCTTTAACTGGCGAATGTCGGTCTGCTCCCATGGAGCTCCCACAGCTCCCACTTGGTTCCCTCTGTTTATTTTCCATTTCTCATACCCAGCCAGTGTTCTCTAAACTGCAGTGCTGCTGAATCAATAGTGCAGCGAGAGCCAGGCTGCACCCACAGACTCCACTGTAGCACACACTTCACAGCCGCCTTAAAATCCGACCCGTAATGTTTTATAGTTAGTAGACCACGCCACGGCAGGCGTGGGAAATTATGTATTTATTGGCATTGTGTTCCAAATCGTCCCCCTCTCCTCAGGCAGCTCTGATCCCTCTCCGCTGCCTATCTGAACGGTATCTGTCGCTCTTATCGTCAACTTACCGAAGAGTGTTTTCAGTCACTCAGTCGCCTCAGCTGTCCTCGCTGCACACATGTCTGCCCTTGATACGATTAATTAAGCGCTCAGTGCAAAGATAGCTGGGGTTTCGAGGCAGTTTTTACTGCGGCACGCCGTCTGTAGGTCACCTGCGCGCCAGATGCAGCACTACGGAGCCTGTGGGAGCCATTCACACTACTGGCCTTCCCATCCCGATACCAGTCACTGCACTGGCAAGGCCTCCGAGCTAGCACTAAATCAAAGAGTGTGTTTCGTAGGAGACCACAGGGGCAAGTGGCAGATTCCCCATACCTCGCCTGATCATCCTCCACACAGTAAATCTTGGGTTAATTGTCTCCATGCATGCCTCAGTCGGTTTTCCAGCTGATGTGGCTGCGCGAGCTGTTGAATTCTTAATGTGCCCTTTTGTGGTCAGCTTTCAACAGCTATCACCTTCAAGCCTGGGCTCCTAATGGGGGAGGCGGGGGAGCGGTGTCTTCCCTTTTTATTTTCAAGGCAGTTCAGCAGGGGGCGAAAAAACATTAATGCTGTTTTAAGAAGAGCTAATGGATGAGCGTAAATCATCGCTGGGTGGATCTTTCGGCCCTTTCCCGAGTCTCCACTCCGCTGTTAGGACGTGTAACCCCTTCCCCGCAGGGGTGAGGGGGTCAGCTCCCGCCCCCGAGGGCTCCTGTGTGGGTAAACAGTGAAATCTTGGCACCAGGACAAACAGTTCCAATGCAGAGATAGGCTACGGTGAGATTCCATTACTGTTTTGGCAGGGAGCTGTGCACAGACAGCCAGGCCGAGGCCCCGGCCTCAGCGCACACACACACACACACACACACACACACACTCACTGAGTATCAGCTTCCTGCCAGGGCTTTGATTTCTTTCAGGTGATGAATCCCCAGCAGCTGGCACTGCAGGGTGGGGGTGGTGGGATGGGTGACGGAGCTCAGATCGAAGACAGTGCACCGATGACATACAAAATGATATGTCGATGCCATGAATTAACGCAGTGGTTCTCAAACCTTTTCTTGCAGTGTTAGCTAGTATTTAAACGGAGCGACAGACCGACAGAGAGAGAGAGATGCGCTGCAATCAGCTGTTTCTCCGCGAGATCAGAGTCAACAAGACACAATGCCAGGATTCGACTGGCGCCTTAGATGAATTGTGGTCACCACCAGTGGTGGAAATAGTATTTGGGTCCTTAAAGCAACACCAAAGCACTTTTCCTCTTCAGTCCCCCTAGAGGTTGGAAGCGGAATTGCCTGTTACATTACCATTATTCTCATTCTCAGTCTCATTCGAACTACAGATCCGCTACCCAATCTGGCAAACTTGCAAAGCGAATGCAGAAGTGCCGTTCACCCTGTTACGAGTTGATGAACCACTGAAACGATTTTGGAAACATTATTTTAAGGTACAAAAGAATCTTTGGTGTTGTTTTAACTGAAAGTGACTATACGTAACTCTCAGTTTGTGTTGATTTTGCGACCCCTTTGGACAAAAGTGGTAGTGTTTTTACCATACCTGCTATTGTAAAGGTCTTTTCTTCACGGTGCTGTATTACCCACTGTATGTTACTGAGTTAGCTTTACCAGGAAGTCATATAGTTGCGATGAATGTTTTTGCTCAGACAGAAAATCACGTATTAACAATAAGAGAACACGTTACAGATGCGTCACTGCATTAACAGTGTTGCATACGGTAACTTAGCCTACTTGGATGTCTCATGAGCTAAACTGCCCATATCAAGATATCGAAATAATATTGATATATTGCTCAGCCCAACTTTCCTCCATGCACATGACTACACTACACTTGTAGGACGTGTGTACCATTTCATGTCATTGGTATCTTTAGTTATAGAGAATCTTTGATAAAGCCAGCAATATGACAAATTGCATGTCTGAAAAGGTCTCTACACTCTGACTTTGGTATCAGGAATCTGACCAGTGGAAAAGTCTCCCAACGACATGTTCTTTTTATGCTCAGCAGCACAGAGTAGATGTGTCTGCGCAGGGTGGTGAGAGCGATCAGGAGGACGAATCCTAGATAGACTGAATGTTTCTGGCTGGGAGTGATTGCAGTCTATGGGAGCCCATCTCAATAGAAGCGCGACATAAAATCAATGTTCAGAGTGCAACCTAATCAACGTTGCCATGATGACTATGGGGAGCGCACTGAGAGATTGCTTTATTGGGTTAGCCTGGGAGGTCACCCTGTGTTTCCTTTGATGCACCCTCTCTTCTTTTCTTTTTTTCACAACAAGCTCAGCGCGCTGTTTTAAATACTAATGTAATAGTGCTGCGGTTTTGACGGTGCTGTGTTTGCTCGCTCAGACTGCTCAACATGTTTCTTTTCCACAGCAATTTGGCAATTTTCCTGTCATTTCATTTAGTCCCCACAGAGAATGTGCTCATTTTAGTGAGAGTGGCCTGCCATCAGCTCTGCATACGATACTGAAAGAGGCGCTAACGAGTAGCTCAGGACATTTTCTCACAATAGAGAGCTGAGTCGGCAGGTCTCTGTGACCTTGGGGTGTGTGTGTGTGTGTGTGTGTGTGTGTGTGTGTGTGTGTGTGTGTGTGTGTGTGTGTGTGTGTGTGCTCGTGCTCGTGCTCGTGCTTGCACGTGTCTTTGAGAAACATGCAATGGCACAGCCAGGTCTTGCAGAGGTGCCTGAGGAAGATACTTATATTACTGAAATGTTATTTGACTTCATTCCCTCCTAGACTTCATCTTATATGGATGATAATAATAGCTATAGCACTTGACTCAAAGTGGTGCTTATACGGCATCAGAAGTATATCACAGTGTGTGCAAGTAGGGAGTGCATGGTGATTAATGAAATCAGAGGACAGTATGAAGCCCAGAATCTGACAAATGTTGAGGTAGCAGAGCGGGACTACTTTTCTGTCTCAGCTCAACTTTTTTTTTTTTTTATAAACCTCTTCAAACTTTTCTTCTATAAAGTCCACACTTCAGACAATTTATGCATCAAAACACTGACAAAGTTGTCCTCTCTCACACAATTTAAAGTGTTACATCTACTGTTTTCAAATGCTGTCCTCAACTGTCTCTGATTTACACTTTAACCCTCTGAGGTCTAAGGGCATTTTTACATATCTTTAAGGGTATTTGTGTATAACCTGATCCCCATGTGTTTCATATCAAAATGTTCAGAACAAACTCAGCTTTCTGTAAGGTGAGGCCCAAATTTGTCATTTGGCCCTAAAGCGGAAAAGTTTCTCAAATCTCTTGTGAAAACAAACCAACACTCTGTTTTGGCGCTTGAAATGAATTTACAAAAGAATTGAACTTCAATACTCAATGGAAAATAATCTCAAAATGAAATATCACAACGTGGCGTCATCATAAAACACAGCGCTTTCAAGCACGAGAGCAGAGTTCATTTCACGTCGAAAACAAAAGACTTTCACCCAGGAAATGCTCGTTCATTCCTAGGGAGTGTTTTAATCCAAATCCGATCTTTTTCCTAAACTTAAAGAGTCGTATTAGTATCCAAACTTAACTGTCAGCAGCACACAACGCTCTCTTTTTCTGGCTAAACTCCACTACCACGGCCCCTGAAAGGACCGTCATCTGGCGGTGCCTGTAGCCGGCTCACATTCACCTATTGGCGTCTAAACAACTGCTGCTGGTAGCCGGCGCCCCGGAGCTCTGTAGCGGCTAAATACAACCAGCAACTGCTATTTACATGTTGTGATTTGTAGAGTCACAGCGTGTACAAAAAACAACGTAACATGAGACACAGCCATCTTCTAACCTTAAACACACCGGGAACTATATTCTCAGACAGGCTTACTGCGAGCATATCACTCTGCCCAAGTACTATATTCTTCCGCCTGAGAATATAGCTCCCGGTTTGTTAACTGTTAGAAGATGGCTGTGTCTCATGTTACGTTGTTTTAAGTACACGCTGTGACTCTACAAAATAACAACATATGTAAAAAAGGAACATGTTGGTGTTATTTTGTCACTTATTCGGAGCAGTAGGATTACTGGAACCATTCACCTGCATGTTCTGTTATGGGCTGATGCCGCTGGAGCCGTCAGACAGCTTTACAGCACGCACGGAGATGAGAAGGGTATGTATGGACTTGTCTTACTCTGGGGGTTACGGTGAATAAGCTAAATTCCCAATAAGTCGGTGTGTTCCTTTTAACTTAAGGGGCTGTGTTCATTTCACGGAATTCTTCCATGGGCCCATCACGGAATTTTTTTGCGATTCCGTGAAACTGCCACCGATTTTGAGTTAAGGGGCCATGTTCATTTCACGGAATTCTGTGAGATCAGGTTGATATATGGCAGGTTGATCTACAGCGCAAGACAACTATTCTTATCGCAATATTCATATCATGTTTTTGAATTTAAAACCAAACACTCTCTTCTAAAGATCCCCTTGCTCGTTCTGGAGCTTTCGACCGTATCCCATTTTCATCAGGTCTTAATCATGGACGAGAGATTCTCAGAGTAATGAAGACGGCTGAAAGCTCTAGGACAAGCGAGTAAGTGGTGAGTGGAGATTGTTTCGTTAACTGCTGTTTCTGAGGTCAAGAATGTGGGGAAGTTCCAGGATCAAGAGGTTAATATAGTATCAGCCTCATGTTAAGCCTGGCCTAATGAGATCACAAAGCCCACCCTGTTCTTGATTTTAATTGGTCACACTGGTTGTTTGCTCCCCCCCCCCCCCTCCCGAGGTCTGGAACATGTGGAAACTTTTAAGGGGCACTCTGTTAATTCTTCCCTTGAAAATTAGTTCATTTTGTCACAAGTCAGCCTGTAAAAAACAGTTGTATAATGTCTTCCGTGGCTCTGGAGGGAGCTTTGTCAAGTCTGAGAAAATAACCCCAATGATGTCATGCTGATGTCATCACTGTTATCTAATATTGAGCTGGAGACTACACATTTATGACTGAAAGTCTGCATTACAAACTTGTGACATGAAGTTTGAGAGACGCAGGCGTTTAACAGGAAGGACACGCAGAGTTGCATTATGGGAAGTTAGGGCTGCTCGATTTATGGAAAAAATCATAATCACAATTATTGAACACGATTACTCATTGACTTTTTAAAGATGTTGTGTTGAACTTAAAAAAAAAAGTGAAACAGTAAAAATACCTTGAACTGTGAAATGTCCCTAAATACTTTTCCCGTTCAACTTTTCATTCAGAACACAAGACAAAATAAGAATTTACTTACTTTACTTACCTATAAAATTTTAAAAATGTGCCAAAAATAATACTTTTTTCTCGATTACATTGTTTTTGTGATCGTTAGGAGCCAAACATTTGATTCATTGCACAGCCCTATGGGAAGTTTAGGAATGTTTAGGGCTTGACTAAAAAGTCGGAACATCTCGGCCTCTGCTGCTTTGGTTTTGACCAAAATCTGTCTCTTGTAAATTGTATGGAAGTGCATTACTAAAACCTCTGGACCCTTTAGCTACGTTCAGACTGCAGGCACAAGTGTCCCAAATCAGATTTCAGTCAAATTTTGAGTGTTCACACGAGTTTTTCAAATCAGATTTAGACCACTTCCATATGTGGTCCTGAATCAGACCCAGGTCTGAATTTTTTCAATGCGGCCGCAGTGTGAACAACCAAGGCGGGTTTGATACGACTTTTACGTCAATCATCGACATTTGTCACAATTATGCGCCGGCTAACTGTTTAGTTAGCACTAGACACAGACCGTAACATTAAAAACTTGTGATGGAGCAAGTCAATGGAGGGAGAGGGAGGTGTTATGGTGTAGACACATTTAGCCGACGGGCGACTGCTGACAGAAAACCCCGTCGATATGATCAGTCGCGTCCCCGAGGTCCAAAAAACTGCCACAGAACAGACCAAAAAGACGAGAGGAGACGAGACGTAATACATCTCTATAACAACATCTGTAATGTTGCCCAAGAAATGAAAACCGGCAGCTGATTGGACGAACGCGTCACATGGGTTTGTTTTCTCCGGAAATTCAAAGCCAGACTGTCATGGCGGCCGTTCAGAATACGATCTCATATTGTACTAAAATAGTTCACTGAAACGTGTTTCTGAAAACATTTTAAGCGAGAAATAGGCCGTGCAGTTGCTGAATCTGTCTTCATTTCAGCTCAACAAAGGTCAGTTTAAAAGATTTTCATCAGATTTTGAGAGACTCTAGTCACCTCATCCCGCTCGTCATTTCCGGGTGAGTCACGACTTCCCTGCCGCCGACCGAACATGTCAGGTCGGCCAAAATGAACGCCGACGGCCCCCCAGAAGGACGACGGCACGGGACACACCGAACAGATTTGAGTCACTGACCTCGCCAGACTGTCCAACGGCCGATAATCGGCCTGATGTGTCCCGGCCTTTTAGACCTAATTAGTGTATGGGGAGATACTTCAATTCAATCAAAACTAGAAGGATCATACTGTAACCACTCTGTTTTGAAAAAAAACCCGCCGTGTTTTTGCCCCCCCAACCCCCCACAACCCAAAAACCCTTTTTTTTTTTTTTTTTCTTTTCCCCCCCTTGTTCTTTTTTTTTTTCCCTTTTTTTTAAAAAAAATTTTTTTTTAAAAAAAAAATTTTTTTTCTTCCTCCATAACCTCCCTAACGTTTAGTGCAACAGCGTGCTGCATCTGATGTAATTGTTATTGTTCTTTTGCGCATGCGGGTAGGCCTGTCGCGATAGTCAATAAATCGAGTTATCGCACGATAAAAAAAAATGAGCTCGATAATTTTTCTGGCCGCGATAATTTCCATTTGCTTGTTTGTTTTCCTCGTCTCTCTCTACCAAAGAGACTGGAGGACCACTCTCGGTTCCTTAGCGTAACGAGGAGTGAACCCTCTTGTCAGTCGCATGGTCTTTGTGGGGGCGGGACTGCGGACAGAGAGACAGAGACAGACAAACGCTAGTTGAGAGTTGGAGCAGGGTTTCCCGCAGCACTTTGCAGTTAAGGCCGCCGCAAAAGAAAGTAGGCCTATATGAGCGATATCCACCGTGTTATTTGCGTCTCGTTTTCTCCCTTTCAATCCAAACCACACAGCTGACAACCTGCAGGTGGAGACTGTGGAGACGGGCTCGGACATACACGCCGCTGGTCAGTCTGCAAGCGGTTTCCAGGAAAGTGGCTCCATGTGTCCGACAATGCACCGGAACATTAACGGTACAAGCCTACAGCTGTCCGCGGACACGGAGAGTGGAAAGTATGTCAGAGTTGCACCTGTGTGTGTGTGTGTGTGTGTGTGTGTGTGTGTGTGTGTGTGTGTGTGTGTGTGTGTGTGTGTGTGTGTGTGTGTGTGTGTGTGTGTGTGTGTGTGTGTGTGTGTTTTTGTGTCCGCCCCTAACGAAGCTCCGACCTGAAGAGGAGCAGAAGCCGCACCTTCGCCAAAATGAAGACTGAAAAACAGAACTATTTTGGTACATTTACTCGCCATGTGGCAGATAGCCATACAGATAGATTTAATTTATTAATTATATATTATTTAAATTTAATATTTAGAGTTAAATAATTGTAAAATGTAGTACAGAGTCTGTAGTCTGAGAACTTACGTGTCACAAACGGCAATTCCACAACTGTACATCAGCGTGAAAGACGACATACTAAAGGAGATCAAAGACATGTTCTGGATATTTAAAATGTCTTCCAGTTCCAGTGTTAAATATTATTTAGAAATAAAAGTGTATTGATCTTTGAAAAGGTGTACCTGTATTATTATGCCATTATCATTATATTAGATGCAAATGGTCTCTCGATGACAATATTATCGTTTATCACAATAATTTCTGGGACAATTTATCGTCCAGCAAAATTTGTTATCGTGACAGGCCTACATGCGGGTCAGTTCGAAACCGCAAAAGGTTCACACTGGAAGGCCACATTTTAAAAGGTCATGTGAACAGCCAAACAAAAAAGAAAATCTGATCTGAGCAAAAAATCCGAATTAAGCATTAAGCGCTCAGACTTGCAGTGTGAATGTAGCCTTTAATACACTAGATACTGGTAGAGGTTGTATTTTATGGGGCAAAAATATGGTTAATGGCATGACATTAAACAGAACATTTTTTTTTTTTTATTGTTCTATGGTAAGAAAATCTTTTTATTGGCCCCATCTGGGCGATGAAACTCCCAGCCAGGGCTTGGATTGGGTCCTACACTGCATGGTCAAAAGAGCCCGCGGCAGTGACTTAGTGTATCGCCTCATCCTACAGCATAAAAATGCTCCCGAGTGTTTGATATCATTTTGTCTGAAGATAAAGAACACGCTGCATTTGTGTTCAATGGGCTTCTTGTCACTCCTCAGGCTTCTCCAGAACTATTTAAAACGTAAGTGCTCGCACCTCGAGTGCTGTCTCAACATTTTGCGGTGAAGCATCGATTGCTTGTAGCGTGGAGCATGAAAGGTGGAGGTGGCTCTGAATTCATTCTAAACAAAAGCGTCACCTCGCTGCAGAGCTGGCTGTTGTGATGCAGCCGCTGGATTTTCTTCCCCGTCGACAAGACAAGACACCACCACCTACACACACACACACACACACACACACACACACACACACACACACACACACACACACACACACACACACACACACACACACACACACACACACACACACACACACACACCGCCATGCATATACACAGTCCAACCCTCTTTTCTCTGGCCACTTTGGGAAAATACTCATCTATTATACTATACTATACTATTCATTTGTGTCTGCCTTGAAAATATCTCCTTAGATAAAGCAGTATACACACACACACACACACACACACCAGCAAATCATGATCCTCTCGCCAGTGTGGAATTCTATGCCCTCTGTTTTTTTTAAGAGGATGAAAGTGCTTTGACTTAAGACATTTTACAAAAGATGAAAGAGGCCTTTTATATATGAGTTGTTTTTTTTCTGAGGACCACAACTGAGGCCACGAGGAGTGACCTCAAATTCTCCCAGGACCGACTTCAATAACTCGTGGCTTTTGAAGATTTCATTAGAACCAGATTCAGCCGAAGTTTGCACAGGGCAAACGGTGCTACAGTAAATCACAGCAGTGTTGGGTCATAAAAAATTAGATTGTTTGGTCCCGATTCTCCCCTGAATTGTTGGAGTGGATGTCCGATCCAGTGTAAGCAGTTCAGAATCCTGTAAGACACAGACCGAGCTTCCCATCTCAGTTTTAGATCTGTTGATGAATCACCCCCTACATCAGATCGGTGCTTATAAGGAGCTCATAGCACTGATTAATGATCACAAAGGGTGGAGGGAACAGGGAGCACTAACAGCTACAGTGCTAACAGAGCATAAAGCTAAGTTTGTGGTAGCTGCTGTGTTCCCGGCGCAAGGCGTACGCGCCATAAAATGGCGTCACAACAGCTGTCGTTTCCAGCGCAAAGGTTCCGCAAGCTGTCCCCAAGGGTTAAGCTTCGCTTCAGAACTCGAACCTCCTATGGCGCCATTTTGATGCTACAAAGAGATCACCTCCCGTTAGCATTCCACTGACTCCCATTCATTTTGACGTGACTTTGACTGCGAATAACTTTACATCTGAAGCGTTTAAAGACTCTATTTGTCTGTTGTTTATTTCTAAAGAAACACGACGATGTATAAAAGTCTCCATTACCTTGTACCTCACGTTATGGCTCCGTAGCAGACGCTTTTATAACAATAGGCTAACGATTGTGTCATAACCACGAGACTTACTGTCACATAGTAGAGGAATTACCGTATAGTACAGGAGAAGCTCACAGGCAGTTTCAACTTACGTTAGCTGTTTAAGTTTAATTACTAATGTTAACTAGCATGTTAGTGATCAATAATTAGCCTGTGCCCATGTTATCTCCTTACATATACCTACACTCTCCATCTCTGTAAGATTGGGAATGATTGAGATTTCTCTCGGCACAGCTACCAGAAGACTTCACACTTTCAGACAGGTTGCTCACGTCACATCTACGTTGTCTCTCTCAGTTTAAGGCTGCTCAGTAACACTCAGCGCTCACCGGAAAAGTGCTTCTAATATCCTTCACTGGTCTCCGTCCAGAGACACGGGATCTGTTGGTCCATTTTATATATGTCAATGGCTGTCCCCAACTACACTAACTATTAACTAGGGGTGGTACGGTTCATGAAAAAGCATCTGAACCGCTCGGTCCGCTTGTCTCGGTTCGGAGCGTGTGTGTGCCGCACGGTCCGACGCATGCGCAATGTTGCCTCGTGCCCGTCAGGTGCCCGTATGTGACCTCAGACAGCTGTGTTTCCCTTTCGCGCGAAAGAAGAGGTGGACAAGTTACCAACAAAACGTACAGCGAAAGACCGTGCAACATTTCAGGCCGTCCTGCCAACCTGTATACTTTTTAAAATCAATGTACTGTAATGTAACGTCTCTGCGGCGGGCGGGGCTGCTCAGTTCTCCCCGCGACTGACGCGCGCACACACACAAACGCACATGGTGGATGCAGGAAAAAACAGAGATGAGACGTATACAGAAGGACCTGATAGCTATGCTCGTTATTGTGAGTGCAATGATAAGTCCAATAAGTCCTTTATCAAACCATATGACTGTGTGTCCCAGCCCAGGCCAGGATAGGACATTAACTAACAATGTAAACTGTTTTTATGTTTAACGAATTCTGACTTATTCAAATGACGGAGCTTTAAGAGTTCCTCTCTTTTTCTTTTAAAGGATACATTTTTGTAAGAACTACACTGAAGTTGGCACTTTGATAAATGCAAGTTATTTCAATTGATATTCTATAATATTTCAATCTTCATGTGCTAAAAAGGCACATTCCTGTAGATGGCAATACAGATTTTCCTTTTTTTGCCAAATAAATGAAAAGCTTGTTGAAATCAACAACCAATTCTTCCCTCTTGCTGTATGAAAATCTCAGCTAGCTTTCCTCAGAGATGGTCCCAATAATGGGCTTAAAGTCAAGTCAAATTCAGTTTGTGCATGATTACATGATGTAACTATATAATTATTAAATACTGTATCCTACATTGTGGATAATTAAGCTATATATCATATGCTGAAGTATATTTCTGGAGTGTTAAAGATTAAAAGAAAAAATAACAAGAACTGTACAGAACCGAAAACCGTAACCCTAAAACCGTGATACGAACCGAACCGTGGGTTTTGTGAACCGTACCACCCCTACAGAGATGACTAGCCACTCAGAGAGAACAGAAGAGATTCAGGACCATTGATCTCTTTGGTTCCGCTCCGAGTCAGCTGACGTCCTTAGAGACAGCTTGGTCCATAAAACAGGATTTATTCTGAACCAAAGCTTTTATTGGTCGGGATGAAAATAGACAAACATTTCATCTTTGAGAAGAAAAGGTTTTAGGGCGACAGGGTTTTGGGTTTTGTGGTCATGAACAGTGTTGGGGAAGTTACTTTTAAAAAGTAGTGTTTGCTCGTTACTTCTTAAAAAAGTAATCTGTTACTTTACTTAGTTACCCCCTATGGAAAGTAACTTTTTACGTTACTCGTTACTTGACGTTACTTTTAAAAGCAGGCGTCTCTGGCAGAGACTGAAGTTAATTATACAAAAGCTATCTTTTGACCATAAAGCCAGTCTCTGGTTTATCAGTGAAGGGTCTGGACTCCACTGCAGACTGGATTCTCTCCTCACAGAGGGACGGCTGATTCATTATGAATGAGTCCAGCGCGGGTTGAATGCACTTCAGCGGGTCATTGGCGTGTTAGTGTATGTAATGTCTGTATCGACTTGTACCGGTCGCGCAGCCACGATGGTCCGTGCATTGTCATAGACACATATGCAGCCTCTTTCCTGGAAACCCTTGCGTGTCCGTGCGACCGACACAAGTCCACAGCGGTCCGCTGCGTGTATGTGAGGCCATCTCCACCGCATCCATCTGTGAGGTTGTCAGCTTTGTGTCTGCCTGGCTCAGAGTGCCATCCAGCAAAAAGCTACAAAGCTTAAAACGCTCTCAAAAGTTACCTTTGTTCTCGCTTGCCATGATTGCTCTGCTACCAGCCTCTGTCACGTCCCGTGTGGAGCTTGTGAGCGCGCGGCTCAGAAGGCAGTGTCGCTGTCAAACCTGTCCCTGGGAAAAGTAACGTTGCGTCGAATTGAAAAAGGAACTACGTTTTGTTACCAAATTTACACTACATTTTACATTACTGTAAAGCGTTACTGCACCCAACACTGGTGATGAATTATGCAATTTTATTTTATTTTATTAAAGGAAAATGCTCGATATATTATGATGATGATCTGTGCTGTAATTTACAGTATGTTGTACAAACTTTCCCAACCTGATTGATCCACCTATTCCTGATACAGTCATTCTTTTTAACATTCAGGGGTCTTTTGTGTGATTTATTTTCCTTGAGCTTTACATCTTTAACAAGCAAAATACCACCAAACCTGACTCCATTCTCCTCTTTTTGTTGTTTTCCCCTTTTCTATTTTTCATTTCTCTCTCTCTCTCTCTCTCTCTCTCGCTCTCGCTCTCTCTCTCTGTTTTATTGGCTGTAGTTCCTCGCAGCTAGTGGAGGAGGGTTAATGAATTACCGCTTCTTCACCGTGATGGGAGCCATTAATGGCTACAGCAACAGTAAAGGTTATCATAAACACATTTTCCTCCCTTTAGCGGTTGAATGTGTGAAAAGATGAGGGAGAAATGACTCGCATCCAACATTATCATTTACTTAAATTATCACTGTGGATGCAGCATAATAGGCTGCATGGGAGACGTATACCAACTAGTTATTGAGTCATTCATGAAGTCAACACAGTGATTTTTTGATTTTTTTTTAAAAGCAAAACTGGAATATGTCTATGACAAGATTCCTTATTTTTTGTGCTACTAACTGAAATGTGTCCATTGCACCCATAGACAGTAAAAAAATGGACACAGCGACGCCTTAGACTTCGACGGAGACCAGTGAGAAGATATTAGAAGCACTTTTCCGGTGAGCGCTGAGTGTTTCTGCTCAACCTCAAACTGAGCTTGAAGACGTAGATGTGACGTGAGCAACCTGTCTGAAAGTGTGAAGTCTTCTGGTAGCTGTGCCAAGAGAAATCTCAATCATTCCCAATCTTACAGAGACGGAGAGTGTAGGTATATGTAAGGAGATAACATGGGCACAGGCTAATTATTGCTAACTAAAATGCTAGTTAAAGTGATGGTTCGAGTACTTCCAGGCTTTAGCCCGCAACGACCTGAAGCAAACACCCCCAGAAGCTTTTTCACCTGGGTGAACATTGGGAGGGTTGCGTTTGGCCGTTATCAGCTGAATAGCTTACGCGGGGGCTAATGGATCGGCAGTGTTCTTAACATTACCCACTAATAATGCCCGAAATGATACAAACGTCTACAATAGTACAAATAGTTATGCACTCATAAACGATGGATTGTAAAATGCTAGTGCACACCAGAAGTTTATGTAAATAACACTTGCCTGCTGGCTTCTGCTCTCTGCTGCTGTTGTTGCTGCTGTAAGACGAGTGCTTAGGGACGTCTACAAATTACAACACCGAAAAGAGATGCAACAAAATATTTTTTTATTTAACTTATTTTTTAAAGTAAGTACTGTAGAATAACTAGCAGGAGACAAGTTATAATTGAGGTAAGTTTGGAGACATTACCTTATTTAATCATTAAATTAATAAATATTTTTGTTGCATCTCTTTTCGTTGTTGTAATTTGTAGACGGCCCTAAGCACTCTTACTGCCCGGTAGTAACAGCAGCAGCAGCAGAGAGCAGAAGCCAGCAGGCAAGTGTTCATAAACTTCTGGTGTACTTACAAACTTTACAATCCATCATTTTATGAGTGGATAACCTATTTGTACTACTGTAGACGTTTGGTATCATTTCGGGCATTATTAGTGGGGTAATGTTAAGAGACACTTTGGATCCATTAGCCCCTGCGCTAAGCTATTGAGCTTATAACGCTACTCTACACTAACTCTCCCAATGTTCAACCCAGCTGAAAAAACCTTCTGGGGGAGGGTTTGGCTCGAGGTCATGGTGCAAAGGACCCTAGGGTGAAATTACTCCGAACCATCACTTTAACATTAGTAATTAAACTTAAACAGCTAGTGTAAGTTGAAACTGCCTGTGAGCTTCTCCTGTACTATACGGTAATTCCTCTACTATGAGACAGTAAGCCGCGTGGTTATGACACAATCGTTGGTTTATTTTTACAAAACCGTCTGCTACGGAGCCATAACGTGAGGTACAAGGTAATGGAGCCTTTTATACATTGGCGTGTTTCTTTAGAAATAAACAATGGACAAATAAAGTCTTTTAACACTTCAGATGTAAAGTTATTCGCCATCAAAGTGGCGCCAAAATGAATGGGAGTCAATGGAATGCTAGCGAAAGGTGATGGCTTGTTAGCCTAAGAGTCTCACCATAGGAGGTACGCTTTCCGGATGCTCGCTTACCCCCTTGATTGCACCTAGTACCGAAATTTAGGCTTTTGGTGTCTGGTCAGATTCTCCATCTTGTTTACTTATTTTTTTGATCAGATAGTTCCTGATTGAAATAAACACAAAGTTCTTGTAAAGCTGCTTGTGTTTGGACCACATTTAACATCGGAGACGTTTGGCATCTTTTGTTCAATGAATAAAAGGTGTATTCCTCGAAGTAAGGTATTAGAGAACAATTACCTTTTTGTTTCATAAATAAATCTTGACTCAAGGTCCACTTACTAGCTTTTTTCAAAGCTTTTAACCACTTCTCGTGATCTTAATCGTTGAGCAACTGAGCAAACTCCATCCACTGATGAATGCTATGAAGATGTGTGCAATTGGCAATGATATCCAACTAGAGTCCAAAAGAATACATTTTTAATATCTTATATTCAAGAATTTATAGAAGTTTTTCTACAAAACCTATTTTCTATTTAACAAATTAGCAAAACATATCAAACCAGTATTTGATCCTGTCTTAACACATTGCAGTAGTATTAGAACTTTACATAAATAAAATAGTCTGAAATGATTATGAATTAAACTCGGTAATATTTAATTAAAGACTTACTATCGCACAACGCGTTTACCGTGACCATAGTGCTAGTTTGTGTCTTTAAGCTCATAGCTTTAGATGCAGACTGTACGTCCCGCTGTTGGAATCATCTACAGTGAAATACAGTCACACGTTTACACTGTTTAGCTGTCAGCATTTCAACCGTGTTGAATCCAGCTACTAGCTAGAATACTTCATTACTAAAATAGTCGATAGGTTTACAACACAAGAAATTTACGATCCGTTTTCATTTCACAGTAACAATTCCTATTCAGGATTAAAAGTAGATAAACGGAACTCTACCATATTAAAAAGCAGGACTACATTCTCTTCCTTCTCCCATTTCCATCTGATTTATTGGAAGAGTAAAAACCCATCCGTGTGTCTGCAGAAGAGATACACATATAGAAGGAGAGAGGGAGGGGTTGGAGCTAAAGCAAATACCCCAGCTAACTAAATGTATGGCTAAACTTTGTGTTTCCTCTAAACTGTAATGAAAATAATGTTTCTCTCATTGACAAACAAATATTGTTTACAGGCAACACAACAAACATGGCACTATACTGTCAGTGTCCACTTCATTAGGTACACCAGCGGTCTAATGCAATTCAACACAACAGTTGTGTCATAAAATCCACTTCCATGATGCATCTAATGTTCGTGATAGTTAGTGATGGCGGTGAGCATTATTAGCTTCGTAAAGATAGATGATATCACATGGCTGTTGTATTTGATTGCATTACATTGTTCAGGGGTACCTCATAAAAGGACCATTGGTTGTAGATAGAGACACCACAAAGGTCATGCGACTGTCATATTTAATAACTTTTTTTGTTTTTTTTTAAATCGCAGTTTTTAACCCATAGTTAGGTTAGAGTTACTAGTGAGTTAACTGATAACATAGCATGACCTGCTCAGTGTTTCCTCTGTTGATTTGAAAATGGCGGTCTGCCACGGCAAAATTTCTGCCGCCATTGGTATCAGAAATAGGGCAGTCGCACAATGTACTGTAGTCGCAGTTGCCTTTTAAATGATCCTGCCTGTTGGAAAGCCTGTCCACACACCCCCGCAGGTGGACGTTGATACTGCAGTCGGATGTTGTTGTTTGGACAGACCTGCCCCCAATGCTAAAAAAAAAATCCTAAAGGAAACACTCCATGCTGTTGCTAATTTTATCTTCATCTATATTCTGCAACCTACAATAAGACGCATTACCATCTCCATGATCTTCTCGGCAGCAGTTCAGTTCAGGAAAAGTCTTCGCCAGGTCCAACACAGAATCCAAGAAATAATCATTGTAATGTTTAGACAGAATAGAGCCCTCACTTTGAACAATTCCACTGATTTTAAGCTGTAAATGCTCCTGATGTATTTTTTCCCTTCCCAATAGTTTATCCATGCTCCTCCACAAATTTTTACAATTACCTTTTGCCTCTTTGATTAAGTTTAAGAAAAAAATTGCTTTTGCTTTTCGAAGCAGCATGGTAACTTTATTTCTCAGTGATTTATAAATGTAATAATCAGTGGTTAATTTAGTTTTAAGAGAAACCTTGAGAGCTTTATCTCTCTGTTTCATGTAATTCATTCGGATTCTAGAAGTATTGTGATTCGATAGTATTGAGTATTGCGATTTTCTTTTCCTTCTTTAACAAAAACCGAAGTTGAATAATACACTTGTTGAGACAATTCATCATGAGACATTTCTAAAAACTGATATTTTTCTAAGAAGAATGACATCACATGTCAGTCAGTCAGTCTGACATTTATTTACTTTGTAAAGAAGAACATAACATGGACCTTCTGCATTTTCTGCTTTCAGTCTGTTTTGCTAGAAATGGATATGATGTAGTCGCCGTCAGCGGTACCAATACAACATATTTAGTTGAATCATTAGTAAAAAAATTCTAGGGAAAAGAATCAATTTTAAAAATCTTCACAAACAAAAATCACGATACGTATGATTTATTTATTTATTTTTTCCCCCCACCCCTAGTATTTACTCACAGTTTGTAAAGCAGATGACCAGAACATTTTCTGAGGTATTCTGATAAAAGGTTTTAAAAGGAAACTTACCAGCCAATCAGAAACAGGCATTTTCTGTGGCAGTGGTATAAAAAAAAGATACCTTTTCTTTGGTATCTCATCTAATTCTTTACTCTAATCACGCTGTACCAAGTTAGCACTAACCTAGTGTATATGCTCGACATTCCACTTCCGGGATTGCTCCGTTGCCGACGGAAATTCTGACGTATTTCACTCATTTAGGCCGGATATTCGTTGCCTTGGGCTTCCTTTGTGTTGGCATCTTAAACTCTGGTGGATTTCTGAGGACTATGTTTAACTGTTCCTCAGATCTCTGCAGGGTAAATCCAGACAGCTAGCTAGACCATCTGTCCAATCTGAGTTTTCTGTTGCACGGCTAAAACTACTTTTGAATGTACACACGTTCCACCAAAACAAGTTCCTTCATGAGGCTATTTTGCAGCGACACCGCTACTTTTCCCGGCGTTTAGCACCGCCCAAGATGAGCTTGATTGGTTTACCGTAAAGAAAAGCCAATAAGCCAGAGCACGTTTTTCTCCCATCCCAGAATGCTGTGTGGACTAGCCAGACCGTCCTTTGCAGCGCTGCGGTGGAGGAAGGTCTGACAATGCAAGACCAGCACTAACCAAACTACATCCTCTGTAAAAGACCCATCAGGATGTCAGTGTGTTTTACAAAGATAAGTGTGAGGTAACTGAGTCAGTGCATCAAAGCAAATCACGCACAAAGCCTGAATGGCCTAATTCATTTCCAAATGCTTTATATTGATGCAAATCTCACTTCTTATTTGAGGCATCATTAGAACGAGCAAGCAGGGAGTATATTAGATTTGATGCCTGAACATGAGCTGTCGCTAACATTTAGGAAGTAATCGGTGTCTAGGTTCCTTTCATATGATCTTGTTGGCTGATTTGCTAGCTTAATGTTTGTTGATTTGTCCCTGAATGACCTATTTGAAGATAATGAGCCATAGGCAAAGATGAATGTGTTAGACAATTCATTCTTTTATTGGTCTTTATTTGTATCCATTGGCTAAACAGTTTGCAAGCACTGTTGTGTCTCCTTGTACTGCTGTTGTTGTTTCCATGGAAATTCCTCTTGCAGCACAAAATGCACAGACAAACACACACACACACACACACACACACACATGCACCAAGACACTGCAGGGATGTAATGTTGCTAGGCAACATGTTGAAGACAATGGCAAAGTGCAATTGGTTTAGTGCTGATTCAAAGGTTAGAGGGTGTTGGAGTTACACCAGGGTCGACCTTCTTCTAATCAGCCCTTCTGTTGCCGGCTCTTGTCACCTCTGCTTTCACTGAACTTGTGCATTGTGAATATAGCTGAACCAAGTGAAGAGACACAAAGGCCTGCACAAGCCAACACTTAGTCCTTTTAGCTTAAGCAACAAAGGAATCAAAAGAGCTTTTATCTCAAGGGGATTTAAGAAGTTCACCTCTTTTGGGAGCGAAGGATCTTTCCCAGAGACCTTGAGCCTACCCTTCATTAAAAGAACTGACGTGATGATGCCTGTTAGTGTTTGCTAATGAGGCTTTGAAATCCTGCTAAGCTGCAAGAAACTGCATCCCATGATTTATGGCTTAAAAATACCAGCTAGTTTATGATTGTCCATCAATATCAGTGACATGCTAAGTTTTCCATATTAAGATTTGACAGGTATTCCTAGAATCTTGGATGACTGAGTAAGTGCTTCATACTTAATTAATGATGAGTAAATGCATCTGTTAAGGTGTATTACACTGTCCGGTCAGTTGCCCAATGTAGGTTGGGGTTCGACCATGAAAACTAAGGATCAGCATCTTTGAAACTAACTACGTTGTTGGAAATGTCATGATACCACAGTGACGTAAAGCATTCCAATGGCCACACACTCCCTTCTGTCGGCATCACACTGCCTCCCTGAATTGTCACCAAGAACCCTGTCTTTTGCCTGTCTTTGTTGTCTTGAAAAGTGATGAATCATACAAATTGGGATAATGGCACAGATCGGTCAGTCCTTCCTCAAAGGCATTTAATGGTGTTGCACTCAGTCGTGCCTCAACACACCTGGCAAATTTCCGCATAAAGTGAAAATGCTTGAAACGCTTGTCGGATTGTTGGTTTCAGAAAGTTTCAAAAACTCCCCCAGCTCGGAGTTTCCCCAATTCTAAGTTTGGAAAGGAGTGGAGAAGGGGGTATCAGACGCTGTTGGATAATCCAACAAGAACTTTGTTCAAAACATGCTGAGGCGCTTTAGACCCTCTTCACTCAACCAGTGACATGAGCTGTGCTTGGCACCAGATGGGGAGTACAGTGCAGAGGCAAAAAAATGCCATAGGTGCCAACGAATGCAAGCCTGGCAAATACCTTATTTCATTTGTGTATTTCAGTTTTACACAAAAGAAGGCGCTGGCAATGTTCCTCCTGTACGGAAGAAGAATACCTATGATCCAGGCTGCAAAGTAAGTAAGTCGATGGTTATGCTGCCAGTCGGGTTCCATCCTCCGCTGTCCTCTCCTCTTTGGTCCTGTATTTTACTGCAGCAAACAGGAGCTGAGGCTGACCGCATCCTGCTGGCTTGTCTTTTAAACACATTGTGCATAGATTTCGACCCATCTCTATGAATTGCTTCTGCTGTGCTTGCCAAAAGGTGGTATGTGATCACAATCTTATCAGTCCACTGTTAGAGGGTAAAAGTGTTGGCCTGCCAGGAGATGCTGAGTGGAGGGACAAGGACCTCATTTAATCCCAATGGGATTATTGAGTAAAATTTCCTGTTTTACTAAGAGGGTTGTACCAGCAGCGAATGATGATAATGGTCAACCCCCCCCCCCCCAATATTACATTTGTATTATGGTTTATTTAATAAACGGGTCATTCTACAGATTTGGTGCCATTTGTGATTGAGGAGGATGAAACAATGAACATTAAAATCTTAAGCTTTTTTTTTTATTTGATGTGACAAAGTAATGTGTGTACTTGACAGAAAATACCTTTTCCCATCTCAACGTAGAGTATTAATTTATTATTCTGCATCATTTTCTCAAGCAAGTCCCAATTTAATTCAACCCCGTCACAGTCATTTTGTTATTCAACTATTAAGTTTTCCAATAAGCTTGAGGTCAGCTTCTGGCATAATCTCACAGTTTAGATGTCCCTTGTAAATAATGGCATATTGTAACTAAAGAGAAAATCAAGGAAAACTGACCAGCACCATCCTTTCCAGTTTACGATGAAGAAATTTCTAATCCAACTCCACATTTTTGCTAGAAATGTGCAAGAATGCTGCGTAATTCCTGACAAAATTTAAATAGACTTATTTACCCTGATTTAGTACACACAATAAAAACACTATTGATGTTATATTTTGTGTATTTAATACAAAAATGTACAAAAGATAATCTTGTAACAGGGATTAATGCTTTAATTGATTTCATAGAAATATCCAGAGTAATGGCAGGAATGTCTGTTTGAACATTGAGCAAACATCTTAACATTATAGCTAAGCCTACAGTTTGTTCACCATTTTCTAGGGCTGTGCTCGATTGAAGAAATTCTTAGTCGACTAACACTCATTCAATTGTATCGACTAATCCATTAGTTGATTTAATCGACAGATCTGTAAATCTGAGTTTCTCCGCAAAGAGTCATGCAAAAGCAACACTTTAATTCTTGTGTTTACCAGAGATGTGCTCGTACGTTTCTTGTAAATAAGTCATTCAGCATGAAAAAAGCATAAAACATGACTAATTGACTAAACAAATCTAAGTTGACCAAGACCAAAACGACCGATTAGTCGACTAATCGACTAAGAGGGAGCAGCCCTACCATTTTCACTTACCATTTTTAACTTATTTTCAAAAATTCCTTGTACTTTTAGTTAATACTGTAAAATCGTAAACAACAAACATTCACATCAACAAGAAAATATGATTGGTATTAAGCATTATACATTAAATATTGCTAAGATTTAACAGCTATTCAACCCTGTAACAGCCATTCAACCCCGTAACATTGAAAAATGTGATGGGGTTGAATGTGATAGGGTTGAAGATTTTGTGCTAATCTGTTGCTAATTAGGGATGCTAGCAGCTACCAGTGTGCCACATGGCCTTATTCAATTCAGACATTGTTATACTTCATAGCTATAAAAAAATTTTTTGCTAAAATCTTCTTAACTATGAATTTCCCCCCCAACAGAGTTGAATCCCTGAGATTGACAAGGCCCATACAGTGCCTTGCGAAGGTATTCGGCCCCCTTGAACTTTACGACCTTTTGCCACATTTCAGGCTTTAAATATAAAGATATAAAACTGTAATTTTTTGCGAAGAATCAACAAGTGGGACACAATCATGAAGTGGAACGAAATTTATTGGATATTTCAAACCTTTATAACAAATAAAAAACTAACTAACTAAAAATTGGGCGTGCAAAATTATTCAGCCCCTTTACTTTCAGTGCAGCAAACTCTCTCCAGAACTTCAGTGAGGATCTCTGAATGATCCAATGTTGACCTAAATGACTAATGATGATAAATAGAATCCACCTGTGTGTAATCAAGTCTCCGTATAAATGCACCTGCTCTGTGATAGTCTCAGAGGTCCGTTTAAAGCGCAGAGAGCATCATGAAGAACAAGGAACACACCAGGCAGATCCGAGATACTGTTGTGGAGAAGTTTAAAGCCAGATTTGGATACAAAAAGATTTCCCAAGCTTTAAACATCCCAAGGAGCACTGTGCAAGCGATAATATTGAAATGGAAGGAGTATCAGACCACTGCAAATCTATGAAGACCCGGCCGTCCCTCTAAACTTTCAGCTCATACAAGGAGAAGACTGATCAGAGATGCAGCCAAGAGGCCCATGATCACTCTGGATGAACTGCATAGATCTACAGCTGAGGTGAGAGACTCTGTCCATAGGACAACAATCAGTCGTATACTGCACAAATCTGGCCTTTATGGAAGAATGGCCAGAAGAAAGCCATTTCTTAAAGATATCCCAAAAAAGTGTTGTTTAAAGTTTGCCACAAGCCACCTGGGAGACCCACCAAACATGTGGAAGAAGGTGCTCTGGTCAGATGAAACCAAAATCGAACTTTTTGGCAACAATGCAAAACGTTATGATTGGCGTAAAAGCAACACAGCTCATCACCCTGAACACACCATCCGCACTGTCAAACATGGTGGTGGCAGCATCATGGTTTGGGTCTGCTTTTCTTCAGCAGGGACAGGGAAGATGGTTAAAATTGATGGGAAGATGGATGGAGCCAAATACAGGACCATTCTGGAAGAAAACCTGATGGAGTCTGCAAAAGACCTGAGACTGAGATTTGTCTTCCAACAAGACAATGATCCAAAACATAAAGCAAAATCTACAATGGAATGGTTCACAAATAAACATATCCAGGTGTTAGAATGGCCAAGTTAAAGTCCAGACCTGAATTCAATTGAGAATCGGTGGCAAGAACTGAAAACTGCTGTTCACAAACGCTCTCCATCCAACCTCACTGAGCTCGAGCTGTTTTGCAAGGAGGAATGGGCAAAAATGTCAGTCTCTCAATGTGCAAAACTGATAGAGATATACCCCAAGCGACTTACAGCTGTAATCGCAGCAAAAGGTGGCGCTACAAAGTATTAACTTAAGGGGGCTGAATAATTTTGCACGCCCAATTTTTCAGTTTTTTATTTGTTAAAAAGGTTTGAAATATCCAATAAATTTCGTTCCACTTCATGATTGTGTCCCACTTGTTGTTGATTCTTCACAAAAAATTACAGTTTTATATCTTTATGTTTGTAGCCTGAAATGTGGCAAAAGGTCGAAAAGTTCAAGGGGGCCGAATACTTTCGCAAGGCACTGTATTGTGCTTAAAAAACATGAAATATTTATAAAAAGTGAGAAAGCAGCTTACCACTTGTCACACCAGGCTTCTCTGAAGACGTTTATGATGTGACTCCCTCATAAATTTTGTCCAAAGGATCAAACCATTATTTCATTGTGAGTGGGGGAATTGTTGCGTTACGGCGTTGAAAGAAATAAAAGGACAGGGGTAAAAGCCTACATTTCTCTGACAAAAAATGTCTTTTGCTGAGAAAATGCATTATGCATCAAAAGGGGGCATATACAATTAATTTAACAAAAAAAACATTATTATTTAACACTGTGTACTCAAAATGAGTCGCGCCATTTGCATGATGGTCAATGGGGACCGGCGAAATTCTTAATACTCTTAAGAAAAGCAAACATATTGAAGTATTGAAATTCATCTCTGTTTAAAATCCTATTCTCTACTCCATATTAAAAACATATAACACTTTGAAACGTTGTAATTTAAGTGTAGTTTGATAAATGTTCTGAAAAGTTATAACAGTAGTACATCTTGGGACACCGACACTACTGAAATGTCACCAAATCTGTAGAATGACCCAAACACTTTCTAATTACATGTACAGTATGTCATCGTGATTGGTTTATACTAACAAACTTTGGAATAGGAACAAAACCTGGGTGATTTTAGAGTTCAAATGGAATTGTTCACACATGGTCAATCATACCCACTAAGTAGGGCTGAACGGTTTAAGGAAAAAATCAAATTGCGATTTTTTTATTTTTTTTCTGCCAGATATTGCGATTACGATTTGCGATGAGTTTAGCTAAAGTTCAATATTGTCTGTGCAACAGATAAAACATGTCATAGAACATTATAACATGAGACACCATCAAAACTGCTCTCTATCTTTATGCGAGGAACATCAATATGAATGTCCAGCATAAATTGATATGTAACATTATTTCAGCATTTATCTTATAAAAAATAGTAAATCTAATAATAAAAAGACGGGGAAAAAAAGGTTAAACCAAACATTCAAATAAATATTGCACATTTGATTAATCGCGGTCTTCACGATTAGCTAATCTCATTCTTCAAGGGCTCAACGATTAATCGTTGAACTGTAGTCACACTCCAGTCACATATGAACAATGTCTACATTTCCTGGTTCCTGACAGTGATTCTGGGACTTTATCCTGACTGGCTTTCTGTCTGTGAGCCATATTTTTTTATTTACCTGTTTGTAATAGATTTGTGTGATGTTGCCTCTCTGTACACTCCCTGGTGAGTCACTGACATTTGTGCGGTGCCCTTGAGTATAGAAACATAGCTGAGGTGCTTCAACAATAACAGTATGTTGGTGGGCTAGGTGTTAAAGGCAACAAAGACAATGTAAGCAAACACACTGAGAGCTCTGTTAGATTTTTAACATAACAAAGGTTATTTGAAAGTTCGGGTTTAGAGAACATACAGTAGACTTAAGTTAAGACTTGTTCTAGGAAAAAGAAAACCAATTTAAAAAACAGAACAAATTTTTCTGTTACTAACTACTGCTTAAGACTGCACCATAAAGTTCCTACTGTATTTTTTGTAAGTATGGAATAAAGGGCAACCTTGTGCATAGACAGTGTAGAGGGTGACCTGTGTAAAAGCCATTTGAGGCAAATATGTTATTGTGGCCAATTATAAAACTGATTTGACTTGACCTAAAGTGAAACGCAAGGGCCTTAAGTTGGCTCAGATGGCTTAAGATGTTCAGATTGTGCATAGCCTTAAACGTGCATTAATGGGAGTTTTCTTTGGCAACTTGGGACAGCGCAACAGGCTTCATATCCAACACTGACACCTTATAAAGTTGACATGGCAAACATGTTAGCAAACCTAAAACACATCCACCATACATGAGGCAACATTAGCATTCATTTGGAATAGTTTTTCTGGCCTGACGAATGCAAGTCCAATACTCCTGAGAAAACAAATCTATCTCTTTAGCTGCTAAATGCTCCACTGAGTTCACCAATAACTTTGTCTGTCTGCTGTTTGGTGCTAAGCAGGTAGTGTACAGTGCAGTAAAACCAAACCAGTGAGCTAAGAGATGTGAAAAAGCTCCACAGTACTGTTGAGTCCAGTAATAATTCTCAGTGGGTTTGTCCCTACATGTGACCCCTTTTCACATTTCACATAGTCATTTGTCCCATTGTTAATATACTAATATTGACTAGTGCAGTTTTAAACTAAATGGTGTTACACCTCAGTTCAGTCATTATAAAATCATTCTGTGCAGCCCAAAAATGTTTCAGTTAGGATTTTCTGATATTTTTATCCAAATAAAAACAATAAAAAGCAAAAGTAACAGGCGGGGTGGGGGTACTTTATTAGGCTACAATATTGCTGGGCAATATGGAGAAAATCAAATATCAGGATATTTTTGACTAAATACCTCGATATCGACATTGCGGCGATATTGTAAGGTTGACTATTAGTGCTTTCACAAAATATTCACACAATGACATTCTTGATATATTGATTTATTCTTGATTTTTGATAAATAATCCTCAGTAATGTGGATATAATGACTAAGCAGGTAAAGGAAAATAATATAACTGCGATAACAGTCTGGTAAGTTCAGAAAATGAAATTACTTTACTGTAAAAAACGGGAAAAGACAACACTTGTGCCATATTACGATATCCAAAATCTAAGAGGACATCTAGTCGCATATAGCAATATCGATATAATATCTATATATTGCCCAACTCTAGGCTACAAACAGTGAATTACATTTTCATTGCAAGAAAATGACAAAAAATACACAGTAAAGCAAAACTTGGACAATTCCTTCTCTAAGGCCACCACCAACTAGAATGATGAAACAATCATAATAAGGTAAGGGAAAAGGTTTTTGCAAATGTATGTGTGCAGCCATCCCTAAATCCCTGACAACCCCCGAGCTTTAAAAATGTAAGTGTATGTGGCTTTACAGAGATGGACAGTCGAGGCTTCTCTTTGTCATTCACCCTCGTTAGCTGAATTGATTAGCTAACGCAATCATTGATACACCCACAGGGGAGAATGATAAATGATGCCACTTTGAGCACAGAGGTCACAGAGCAACTGCTTACATAAGAGACTGGTGCGCTAAGCTGAAATCAAGTGGAACTGTTGAAACCACAGCAGGTTTTTTTTTTAACGGTTGGTAAGCTTTGTGGAGCTGCTTTAAGCTGGTGATGTAGCTATTTTCAAGCCAAACCTTTCAAAAAATGACAAGTATTCACTATTAGGAATTGTTGTACTGAAGCTGTCTGCATGTATGGGTTTAACTGTTGTGTGCAGCGCTCCCAAAGTTCTGAATGTTTAATATCCTGTGCACATTATTATCGTTATGGCTATTCTGCAGATAAGATAATACCTTGTGCACACAAGTTACAGATCTCTAGGGCTCCGTAGTTAAGAGGTCTTTGAAAGATGCAACTGATTTTTGGAGGACATTTTTTTATGTTTCAAGATGACAAATGTATTGAAATCATTGTTTTTAATTTTAAGACTTTTGATTTTTACATTTTCATAATCCGTAAAGACTTATTTTGTCACTTTAAAAAATCCTTGATCCTAAACGAAGATGGCAACTGGCAACAAGGACTTTAATCATCAATACAAACATTGAATTTGAATTGAAACGGAATCTTAATCAGCATGCTAACATGCTCACAATGACAATACTAACGCAACACATGATGGTTAGCTGGCATAATGTTTACCGTTAGCGTGCTAACATTGGCTAATTTGCACTAAACACAAAGTACAGCTGAGGCTGATGGGACTGTCATTTGTTGTGCTGGCGTTTGGTCATAAAGCGACGTTTTGGACAGGTTGGAATGTTGACCTCTTGGTGGCGCTAGATGAAAAGTAATCACCAAAGCTTTAAGAATTCAACCACTTGGGACCATGAATGTGTGTACCAGATTTAATGCTTGTCCACCTGTGCCCTATCTCATGGCTATCCACCAAATATTTGTCAAGACTTCCAAAATCCAAAAATGTCAACCAATTCAGAGGGTCTCCAAAATCTTTAGGATACATTCTCTGGGAACCACGAAGGTATCAAACTTAATACCAATCCATATTTAAGTGTGGACTAGGGCTAAATGATTTGGGTAATAAATCTAATTCCGATTTTCCTGCCAGATATTGCAATTACGACTTGATTCAACTTTTCATTTCTTTTTTTTGCACCTTCTACAATCATGTTAAAGTAAGTAATAAAAAATGAAAAGTCCACTGAAAATAGGACATTTATTTAACAATCCGTGCTTCATGTCTGACTAAAAACATTGTAAGGACTTTGTGTTTCCACAAAATGTGTAAAGAAGAAAATGCCCATGGAACAGCAGTTACTTTAGATCATTTGAAACCCAGGATGACGATTAAAATGATTGTAGGAGAAAGAAGAATAGTTTTCACACTGTCTCTTCCGAATCCCAAAGCCAACCAGTGTACAATTGATTAGTTGTACATGAAGTTTGCAGTCATTCGAACTAGATTGTATCCATAATACTGTATATAAATACAGTATACTGTACATGTGGACCTGACTGATTTGACCAGGATCGGATTTTTGATCTTTGGTATTATCAAAATTAGGCAAATTATTAAAATGACTGATCATGTTTCGTGTTCTCAATAACAAACAATTATTAGCCAAAGTTTTCAATCCCAGATTAGAGATGAAGATCAGGAGACAGCGTAGTGTGTCCTTGAAGAGATCTTTGAAGACAAGCGATCGATGCCCTTTATCATCCTGTCCCATATGTATACTCAGTCTATGTCAGTTGTCAGCCTGAGGAGATTGAGCCTCAAGCTGATGATGAGTGGAATAGGAGATGATAAAGCTGAGTACACTTACTCATCACTTTGTCTTTTATCTGCTGTGTGTTTGAGCACTCTTTTTGAACTGCTTGTTTGTACTGTAATGTGTAAGCATCCCTGTATATGTGAGTGTGTGTTGGTGTGTGGCAGTGGAATGCGCCACCGCTGGTCTCGACATGGCACAGAGATTTTAAAAGAGATGTTTGTTATTGTGGCTTCACAGAGCTGGAGTCTGATGTCTGTCCCCAGCTGGGCAAGGCTACTTTCATTCTTCCTGCCTCATTTTCTCTCACTCTCTTTTTGTGTAGCAGTGATCGTATTCAAACGTTGATAATAATAGATGAAATTGTAGGTGAATTTCCAGACTGATTTTAAATTTTGAAGCCTGTTCTTATTTTAAGGTGCCCTGCCATACAAAACCGTTTTTACTTGCATTTTTTTGAAATCTGTGAGGTCCATATGTGTTTGTGTTATGTTGTGAATGTGAAAATGAACTGCTGCCTCCTTTGTCAGCTCTAGACACTGAACAGAAATAAGCAGAGAAATCGGGCCAATTACAAAAGCTGGTCAGTCTGACATCATGTTGCCTGAGCTCCTTACTATTCATGAGCTCACCCAGTTGGGCTGGGTAAAGGGTTCTGACAGCCAGGCTCTCATTGGCTAGCTGTTAGCCAATCAGATTCAAACAGCTTAGCTTGATGAATATTAATGAGAACTGCCAGATATCGAGCTGAGTCTTCCTGCAGGCTTTCTATACCATGCTAGAATGGCTTGAAACCAAGGTGAAGGTAGAAGGAAACCAAGGCATTTCTTCCACAAAAAATGTTACAGCGTCCATGGTACAACTTCAGACATTACCAGAAAGTAATGAAATACGTGTGGCAGGGCACCTTTTTTAAAAAAATAAAAAAACGTAATCAGTGGAAAAAATGGAACACTCCTTCATGAATTGTCACGATGTGCAAACGGTTATCGTGTTTGACTAGCAGCTGATGTTGACCATTCCTCATGCTGTGTTGAAATGTGTAACTGAATTGAATGTGTTGATCCATGCAGCACAGCAGTAAGACTTTACTGAGATCATGTTAGAGACAATGTTAACTATCCAAGCAGTAGTATAAAATAAAGAACAAAGCTTCAGGGTCTGAAAAGTGAAGCCAATGTGGAAGTCCCTTAAACCTGCATTCTATCTAATTTCCAGCAGGGGCCGACTCCACTGGTTGCAAAAAGAAGTCCGTTTCTATAGAAGTCTATGAGAAAATGACCCTACTTCTCACTTGATTTATTACCTCAGTAAACATTTTCGTACCATTTGTATGGTCTCAATCGCTAATGTCAAGTGTTCTTCAATACAGCATTTAGTAAATTATGGCCCCTTTTATTTTAAAATAGACAAAGCAGGGGATGTTTTAGGGGCGTGGCTACACGCAGACCTGTCAGTCACGATAGAAGCTTAGCAATGCTAACCATGGGCCCGTGGACATTAAAATAGCCGTGAACTTGTTTTTGGGTGTTGTCCATGTTTTCATCTTAAACTTTGACCCTCTCACTGTGTGGTTTTTGCTTCATCAAACTTATAATAATTAACATTTTCATCGCCAAAAAATGTCTTGTTCAGCGTTCTGCCAAACAAGCTATATTAGCCAGTGCTAGCATTAGCTGGTAACTTAAAGGGGTGATAGAATGATTATATAGGGTATTTTACACTGTTCCTTAAGGTCTCCTAATGGGGTATGTAACACTGGTTGGGCTGAAAATTGCCGAATGCTATTTTATTGGGCCCTTAACTACCCTGTGAATATGGCTTTATTTGGAACAAGAGCTTTTCTTCCAAATATGGTATGCTCATGAATATTCAGAATGAGCTGCGCGCTGATTGGTTTGAGCAAACTACATAGAAACACATGGGAGACTCGATAGCAGGTCTCATATTTCAGACACTGCAAAGTTATACATTGTTTGTCGGGCTATTTCGTTATTAAATTCACTTCTGAGACTTTTTTTAAGCGAGAAATCAACTATATAAAGCTCAAATATGGGCCGTTTTACGAAAATTGATGGCCAATTGCAAATTTGGCCTGTGTTGCTGCCTCGCCGCCCGGCCTGCCTGTGTTGCTGCCTCGCTGCCCGGCCTGCCTTCCTTCACAGACCCCGGCCTGCTATGAGGTACTTGGAGCTCCGTCACGGCTGGCAGCCCACAGCACTCCATACCCGCGCAAAGTCACCATCTTTTGGGCTAATGGACAACCAAATGCCGCTGCCCTGACAGAGCTCCAGGGCCTGCAACTCCCCTCTTCCTGCTAGCTAAATGGCCCGTGTGTGAGAGTGAGAGCGCGGTCAGCGAGCTTGTTACACCAGCAATCTCTTACCACATGTTACACACATGTCACGCCACTTATACAACATCTACCTAAATGTCTTATAAAGCTAACAACGGTGTCCAATTTCAAGTTAATGAATATTTGTGAAGACTAGGTGTTTCATTAGCTGCGGCTGTCCCTTCAATCCTAGCTACCTGTGCAGCTACAAATCACGAATAGTTAGCTTCATTTTCGGCGTAATTCGAGTATATTTACAGTTTGAATTTTGTCACGCCACTTACACAACATCTGACTAAATGTCTTATAAAGCTAACAACGGTGTCCGATTTCAAGTTAATGAATATTTGTGAAGACTAGGTGTTTCGTTAGCTGCAACTGCCCCTTCAATTCTAGCTATATGTAGCTACAAATCACGGATAGTTAGCTTCATTTTCGGCGTAATTCGAGTATATTTACAGTTTGAATTTCGTCACGCCACTTATACAACATCTACCTAAATGTTTTGTTTTCAAGTTAATGAATATTTGTGAATTTCAGAGGAATTCTAAGAGGAGGCTAGCTAGCTCTCATTGATAGAGCTACATCCAGCCGCAGGCTCTATCAATGAGACTCGCGGACAAGCGGTGTTTATTTCCCCAATCGTTTGTTTAAATAACTCAACACATTATAATTACACACATTATAAGGTTAACTGGAACCTGTGGTAAGAGATTGCTTGCGTAACAAGCTCGCTGACCGCGAGCCTATGTATGTCCTATTTACCCACCGAACTGTCGTTATTTAACTATGACAGAGTAAAATCGGTTTTGCATTCTATCATCCCTTTAAGGGAGAGTTTAGCGGGTTTTTTTTTTGTTTTTTTCTGTCGTACATGCAGATGAATGGTGCCAGTCTGCGTTTACCCGTCAGTAAATCTCCACTGGATGACTCGCTGACAGTCAGCAACTTTCTCTCATTAACCTTTAGCTTAGCGCAGCGCCATTGCAGCTCCACCCTCTCGTCCAAAAATTGTCACGTCCAGTTTCCCAAAAACCCAGATGGCAACCGCCAGTTTCCCAAAATCCAAGATGGCTACCGCCAGATTGCCAAACTCGAGGCTTCAAAACAGCAGTCCACAAAGCTTGAGTTGCTGCTGCAGCAGGACAAGGCTGTGATTATGTCCGTCTGAATGCGTGTCAATGTGCAGCAGGGAGCTGCTGTGAAAGAGCACGGAGCTCACTACAGACTTTATTTTCTGCTCAATTGAAGATTTAAAGGGGTGATCTGACACACAACCTTAGGTGACTTAATATTCTGCCGTTTCTCTGTGATGTCCTAACAAGTTGTCACATTATGGCTACTATCTCAGCCACAACTGTCAAACACCCACGCAGTTCAAACGTTAGTCACATTCAGCATTTCTGTGCTGAAGCAAGACTGCAGAGTGGCTCTGATTCTTTCTGTTTGCTGAGCTTCTTCCCTGTGGCCCTGGGCAAGGAAACACAGCAGTCTCAAACCTCAAAAAAGGTCCTGTATTTTTATGTTGTGTGTGTGTGTGTGTGTGTGTGTGTGTGTGTGTGTGTGTGTGTGTGTGTGTGTGTGTGTGTGTGTGTGTGTGTGTGTGTGTGTGTGTGTGTGTGTCCTGCCTGAGTAAAAAATAGTAAAAAAAAAATAGTTTTCAGGAAGAGCTACAAAAGAGGCGGGAGGGAGGAAAAGTGAAACATAGTATGAGATGGTGGGGTTGGTGATCCATGCAGTGTTTTAAAGGTGTTGGATGGCCCAGCATATATATATCTGTGTTTAAGTTCCTGGAAGAACTCTCCGATTTAAAAAAGTGCAGCCATAAACAGATTCCTCTAAGTATTACGTGAATACAAATCCTCTAAAAGGACTGAAACATCCCTGCAGTCTGAATATATAAAACGATACGGTCCATAAGTCTGAATGTGCCTGTTGTTCCTGAGCAACGATTACATTATATTTTAACTATGGTTTTAATACCGTAAGCAAAACCTGATTAATCAGTTTACCAAGGCAAGGCAAGGCAGCATTATTTCTCTAGCACATTTCAGCAACATCGCAATTCAAAGTGCTTTACATAAAACATTCAAGAGCAGTTAAACACAACCATTACCCAGATTATAAAAACAGCTAAAATAGAATAAGACCGATATAAATTACAAGAATAACCGTTACAGTGTAAGAAATGATCTAATACTTGATTTTAAAAAGGCAGAATCAAAAAGAAAAGTCTTCAGCCTTGATTCAAAAGAGCCGAGAGTTGCAGAGGGCCGGCAGTTTCCTGGGAGTTTGAGCTGTTGTATTTTTCTGTTGCATTACCTCTTTAATAAGACGATATTTTGAATGACACCGCACAGCAAAGACGGATTACAGGATTCCATCACTATACAAATGCCAACAGAGTACACCATAGAGAGTGACAACTCAAAGCGGTATTTAATCCATTACAGTGCCTTGCGAAAGTATTCGGCCCCCTTGAACTTTTCGACCTTTTGCCACATTTCAGGCCTCAAACATAAAGATATAAAACTGTAATTTTTTGTGAAGAATCAACAACAAGTGGGACACAATCATGAAGTGGAACGAAATTTATTAGATATTTCAAACCTTTTAAACAAATAAAAAACTGAAATATTGCCGCAAAATTATTCAGCCCCCTTAAGTTAATACTTTGTAGCGCCACCTTTTGCTGCGATTACAGCTGTAAGCGCTTGGGGTATGTCTCTATCAGTTTTGCACATCGAGACTGACATTTTTGCCCATTCCTCCTTGCAAAACAGCTCGAGCTCAGTGAGGTTGGATGGAGAGCGTTTGTGAACAGCATTTTTCAGTTCTTTCCACAGATTCTCGATTGGATTCAGGTCTGGACTTTGACTTGGCCATTCTAACACCTGGATATGTTTATTTGTGAACCATTCCATTGTAGATTTTGCTTTATGTTTTGGATCATTGTCTTGTTGGAAGACAAATCTCCGTCCCAGTCTCAGGTCTTTTGCAGACTCCATCAGGTTTTCTTCCAGAATTGTCCTGTATTTGGCTCCATCCATCTTCCCATCAATTTTAACCATCTTCCCTGTCCCTGCTGAAGAAAAGCAGGCCCAAACCATGATGCTGCCACCACCATGTTTGACAGTGGGGATGGTGTGTTAAGGGTGATGAGCTGTGTTGCTTTTACGCCAAACATAACGTTTTGCATTGTTGCCAAAAAGTTCGATTTTGGTTTCATCTGACCACAGCACCTTCTTCCACATGTTTGGTGTGTCTCCCAGGTGGCTTTTGGCAAACTTTTGAACGACACTTTTATGGATATCTTTAAGAAATGGCTTTCTTCTTGCCACTCTTCCATAAAGGCCAGATTTGTGCAGTTACGACTGATTGTTATCCTAAGGACAGATTCGCTTCCATTCATCCATAATGATCGCGGCCTCCTCTTGGCTGCATCTCTGATCAGTCTTCTCATCGTATGAGCCGAAGGTTTAGAGGGACGGCCGGGTCTTCATAGATTTGTAGTGGTCTGATACTCCTTCCATTTCAATATTATCGCTTGCACAGTGCTCCTTGGGATGTTTAAAGCTTGGGAAATCTTTTGTGTATCCGCCTTAAACTTCTTCCACAACAGTATCTCGGACCTGCCTGGTGTGTTCCTTGTTCTTCATGATGCTCTCTGCGCTTTACACGGACCTCTGAGACTATCACAGAGCAGGTGCATTTATACGGAGACTTGATTACACACAGCTGGATTCTATTTATCATCATTAGTCATTTAGGTCAACATTGGATCATTCAGAGATCCTCACTGAACTTCTGGGAGAGTTTGCTGCACTGAAAGTAAAGGGGCTGAATAATTTTGCACGCCACTTTTTCAGTTTTTTATTTGTTAAAAAAGTTTGAAATAGCCAATGAATTTCGTTCCACTTCATAATTGGGACCCACTTGTTGTTGATTCTTCACAAAAAATTACAGTTTTATATCTTTATGTTTGAGGCCTGAAATGTGGCAAAAGGTCGAAACGTTCAAGGGGGCCGAATACTTTCGCAAGGCACTGTATATTCATGGGTTCATTTTCCAGGTTTCTGATGTAGTTTCCATGAAAAATCAACTGAAGACCTTTTTCAGTATGCAGAAATAAAGTCTGTGGTTCACATTAGTCTGAATTAACCTTAGTTACAAACCGATTCAAATCTGATTGCCTAAACTGCTTAAGATGTATTTGATTAGGACAATGCACATTAATCAACATTTCTGTAAATGCGCCAGTGTTAGCCAGTCAGCTAATTTCCTACTGTAGTTTTACCTAGCATGCATGTCTTTAAACACGCAAACCCGGGGAGAACATGCACCTCCACACAGACAGGCCCTGCCCGGACCGGGGATCGAACTCTGCAGTGCCAATTTGCTGTGAGGCAGAAGTGCTAACCACTGAGCCACCGTGCTGCCACATGATGTGGTCTAAAGCCCCAGGCACGCTAGAAAGAAGCAAAGCAAAGTTCCTGTGCGCATCTTCGCCAATAGCCAGCTGGGAACACATAAGAACTAGTCAATCACAATGGCTTTCCAGTTAGTTAGTAGCTTGGTCAATAACTGGATAATAATTTCTCACAATGTATTCATAGATGTGTTTTTACCATTGAGTCTTGCCATAGCTGTCTGCAAACCATAACCCTGTCTAAACTCTGACAGAGGAGCTTAAATAAAAGTTGATGGTGCAGCTAATAAACTAAGCTAAGCTAGCTTCTTCTGTTTTGGACTCTGTGACTCTTTACTATGCCCCTCAACTAATCATTCTAATACAATGACCTGATTTGACTTCTTTACATGCAATTTAAAGACTAACTTCTGCCAGCTACGACCAAATGACGACAACAGTACTTGGCAAATAACCAATGGAATTGCAGAGCGGCAACAGGCAATCAAGCCCACTTGGCATCACATTTGTATCATCCACTTTTATTGCCAAAGGCTCTGGGCATGCATATTGTTCTTTTCCACATTCGGGGCACTTGACATTGTAAACGTGGGCCATGCGCATTCAAAACACAATTTAAAGACTATTCAATCCATTCACTGACCTTAAATTATAACCGTAGCAATCAAGGATCTCTTTTATGTCATGCATTAATCCAGAATTATATTCATTTCTAAGTTACTCATTACTCATTTAACTACTAAAACCAAACGTTTTTCTGCTGCCAACAGGTGGCGCTTTGCAACTATATTTGTTTTCAACATAAAACAAAAATTTTCAGTGGAATCCTTACATTGGTATTAAATAATTCTGGCCAATATGTACTGAGTGAGACATTTTACAGATGAAAATGTGCAGATGGTTGGAGTTTCCACACTTGGCTGATTTCGGCCAATCAGAGCTGCATCTGACTACTAACTGTAAGCATGATATAAATGTCTTCTTTTGTGGGATTGGGTGGAGCACAGCATGCTTCTGGCTATTTAAGAATTTTTCAATTCAGATTCAGATTTTTCATTTTTGTTTCCGCAAAACAATCTTCCTCAGTGAAAATAAAGAAACCGGTTCCGGATCTACTTTTTGCAGCTGATGTGGTCAGTTGTGGCCTCAACGTTTTATTATTCAGCGGTCAGTTCCCGGCCATATGAAGATGTTACAGTTAGGCCTGTAACAATTATTCCATAATTGTCTAATTGTCATTTTTTTTTTACATAATCAATACAATTAGACAATACAATACAATTAATTGCTAACATTAGCTAAGGTCTTAAGGCGTATGACTGGTAGTTGTTGATTTTGTTTAGATATGCAAAATTTTAATTATATAAATGATTATTGGACTATATATTTTCATTATTATTTCAATTGTTTGTCGGTGGCACTTGACCCTATACATGTTCATAACAACAAAAATAACAAGGGGGGGGGGTGTACAGTTACAAAAAATGTTTTATGGTAATAAATAGGCGTGGTTTACTTCATCGGCTGTGTATTTGTACTATTACATTATCTGGGTCACATGACAGTGATATATAACCCAAAGACGCATCCTATGATTCATTCAAAACTTAAATTTGTTTTGAAAAAGTGTTAAATAAATACATATTTTTAAACTTGACTGAAAGAGACAATTATATAATCAATTGCAATTATTTCTGAGGCAATTAATTGCACAGCAACATTTTGGAATTGTTCCATCTCTAATCACAGTTGCAAGGAAGCTAAAGGATACAGAAGCAGCCTCGTCTTAATTATAGAGCTCCTCTGGCATGGTGCTCTTAGTGCTCCAGGTTTATTATTAATGGCTTAGTGTGGAAATTGACACCGTGGGAAATAGCCATCTTTGCCATTAAGCTTTCATCAAGAATGGCTCTCTTTTTCCTCCGAAATTAATTTTGGTATGAAGGCAGAGAAAAGGAGTGCTTCTTTTTGGTGGTGGTTGGAAAAAGTCTAACACAGTGCTCTTTGGTGCAGGGAAGATCAAATAGCATCAGAACAGCGTGCAAACCAAGGCACTCTTGTTGAGGAAAATATTGAAAAGCCTTTATTGCCTTCTGCATTAGCAAAAGGTTAAAAAAAAATGCACCAACGCACTGTGGCACACAGGCCTTCTTCAGGGTGACTAACCAGACAATTGAAAGCCATGGTGTATCCAGGACTAAATGAGTACATTGATCACTCTCCTTTCTTGTCTGTTTTTTTTTCTTTTTTTTTCGTGTTAATTGATATCGTGCACAGTATTTGTATATAAATAATGTTTCTACTAAGTTGTCTGTTTTTACTTTGGGACTTTATTCTGATTCATTCTCTATTTTACTATGGTTTTGAGTATGATGTCAATTCCTGTATTGTTTCTATATATTTTCTGTTTGTATCTCACTTCTGGGGCACGTTCAATCTCAAAACGGTGTGCACCGCGTTGCTACGGTTTCCTGGTTGATTCTAGCCTGGGTAAACCCTGACGAACTTCCAGCAAATTTGAGATTTGCTCTGGCCAAGAGCCCATTCAAGCCAATTTCCAATGTCCCCAAAATCGAGGCACCAATCACAACCATTGAGGCGGGCTTTACACCAATCACAACCGTTGAGGTGGGCTTTATGCGACGACGATAGCAAAGCGACGGCGAGCAGCTTTTTGTTTACATTCAACATGATGTCTACCGAAGCGTAGCGTCACCCGGATCGTTGGTCTGATTGGTTGAAGGACTATCCAGTGCGCACAGAGGCATTTGAGCGGCGTCTGTTGGTGACGCCCCCCTTTGGAAATGAACTGTCAATGAACCTTCCCCAGACCCTTCTCAGTTACAGCTGAGAAGGGTCTGGTGTCAGCCAGGCTAGGTTGAACCACATGTTCCTGCGGAATGGTGTGAAACAGTGCGCAACTGTTTTGAGTTATGTTTCCTCTCGTTTGGTGGATGTGTCTCTTCTCTTCGCAGCAGAGACGTGTCCGATCTGAGCGCACGGCGTGAAGCGCCTGGCGCAGGTGCGTTTAGGGCGTGTACGAATCCACTTTTGCTAATTTGACGGTGGGGAAAAAAGGGTCTGTGCGCCGGGCGCATGCTTCAAAAGGGTTGTATTTAGTGTCTTCATTAATCAGTGTGTTTTGGGTGTAACATACAATAAACCAATCGGAGATCATCTCCCATTCCCTTTAAAAGCCAGGCGCGTTTGGACTTTGGCGCATTGCTGTTGTAATGGCGGATTTGCTGAGCAAGAAGGAGAGATGTTCAGGCGAAGAAACTGATCTGCTCGCGCGTGAAGTGAAAGCGCGCGAGCAGATCTTATATGGCACAAGCACTAAGCCACCTAAACTTCACGAGGTGAATCAGCCATTAAAATAACAATGAAATGCTGCGTTACTGACTTTAGACCAGGTTTTTGTTGGTCAATGGTGCGATCACTTTCCACCTGAACACACCTCCCTGTAAGACCAGCACGCCCATGGGCGCACAGATGGGCGCAGGTGCATTTGCTGTTTAAACAACGCGGCCGCTGGACGGGAAACTGACAACTGGGTCGGTCTTAAACTAGCAAAGATAGGGGCCCTGTGAAGTTGCAAGTTGGAAAGAGAGCATAACCTGAGGTGAATGTCGGAGGTCTGTGTCCTCTATCATTCTGACAGGCCTAGGCAGGTGGTAGAAAATCTAGATCCTTCTCTACTGGATCCCTAATCTGTCCGAGCGGTTTGTACCAGGCTGCAGGAACAGAAATAAAGGAGGCGGTGCTGGCAGAGCCTCTAAACATTTCCAGATGCTGCAGACTGAACTGTGGGAACTCAGTGGAGAGAAAAACTCCACGGCTGGCCAACCTTAAAGGGGTGATAGAATGATTATATAGGGTATTTTACTCCTAATGGGGTATGTAACATTGGTTGGGCTGAAAACTGCCCGAATGCTATTTTATTAGGCCCTTAACTGCCCTGTGAATATGGCTCTATTTGGAACAAGAGCTTTTCTTCCAAATATGGTATGCTCATTAATATTCAGAATGAGCTACGTGCTGATTGGTTTGAGCAAACTACATAGAAACACATGGGAGACTCGACAGCAGGGCTCACTGCAAAGTTATACATTGTTTGTCGGGCTATTACGTTATTAAAATTCACTTCTGAGACTTTTTTAGGCGAGAAATCAACTATATAAAGCTCAAATATGGGACGTTTTACGAAAATTGATGGCTTATTGCAAATTTGGTAAGACTGTGTGTCGGAGTTCAGCTGCTGGTGCTGCCTGTGTTGCTGCCTCACTGCCCGGCCTGCCTTCCTCCACAGACCCCGGCCTGCAGCTCCCCTCTTCCTGCTAGCTAAATGGCCCGTGTGTGAGAGTGATAGCGCGGTCAGCGAGCTTGTTACACCAGCAATCTCTTACAACAGTTCCAGTTAATCTAGGCTGGCTGTCAGCTGCCGGCATAACTAGAGTAGCTATATTTACAGTTTGATTTTTTCACGCCACTTATACAACATATCTCTAAAGGTCTTAAAGCTAACAACGGTGTCCGATTTCAAGTTAATGAATTTTTGTGAAGATTAGGGTTTGTTATCTATGACTGTCCCTTCATGCTAGCTATGTGTAGCTACAAATAACAGATAGTTAGCTTCATTTTCGGCATAAATAAAGTATATTTACAGTTTGAATTTCATCGCCCCTTACACACGCCATTACACAAATCTCACTAAATGTATTAAAACGTAAAGCTAACAACGTCCGATTTCAAGTTAATGACTTTTTGTGAACAGTGGGGGTTTCGTTAGCTATGACTGTCCCTTCAATCCTAGCTATGTGTAGCTAGCTACAAATCACGGATAGTTAGCTTCATTTTCAGCGTAATTTGTTTATATTTACAGTTTGAATTTCGTCACGCCACTTATACAACATCTCCCTAAATGTCTTATAAAGCTAGCAACGGTGTCCGATTTCAAGTTAATGAATATTTGTGAATTTCAGAGGAATTCTAAGAGGAGCTAGCTCTCATTGATAGAGCTACATCCAGCCGCAGGCTCTATCAATGAGACTCAGGGACAAGCTGCGTTTATTTCCCCAATCGTTTGTTTAAATAACTCAACACATTATAATTACACACATTAAAAGATTAACTGAAACCTGTGGTAACAGATTGCTGGCGTAACAAGCTCGCTGACCGTGCTCTCACTCACATACACCGGGCATTTAGCTAGCAGGAAGAGGGGAGCTGCAGGTCCTGGAGCTCTGACAGAGCACCGGCGTTTAGTAGTCCATTATCCAAAAACCGGTGACTTTGCGCGGGTATGGAGTGCTGTGGGCTGCCAGTCGTGACGGAGCTCCAAGTTCCTCAGAGCAGGCCGGGGTGTGTGAAGGAAGGCAGGTCGGGCGGCGAGGCAACAACACAGGCAGCACCGGCGCTGAATTCCGACACACAGTCGGACAAAATTTGCAATTAGCCATCCATTTTCATAAAGTGGCCCATATTTGAGCCTTACATAGTTGATTTCTCGCATAAAAAAGTTTCAGAAGTGAATTTTGTAATGGAATAGCAGAGATCTGCGCGACCTAGATTCGGAAGACTACCTGATCTCAGGTCAGTTGTGTAGCCTATGTAAATGTAGGGGCGTGACCGTTCTCTTAATACACCCATGGGCTGACAAAGGTTCCGGTTTTTGGGAGGCTGACGTCAACTTCCAGCTTTTTGGGGATTCGCCCGTTTTCAGCGGCAGTTTCAAAATATGAGATTTTCATAGTAAAGGGGTGTCAATGGGACTTTGAGCTTCTATGTATGTCCTATTTACCCACCGAACTGTCGTTATTCAACTATGACAGGGTAAAATCGGTTTTGCATTCTATCACCCCTTTAAGAGGCCTAGAGGACGATTTTAAATGTCTACCTTGAAATAGGATTTGACTAGTGATGCACCGAAATGAAAATTCTGGGCCAAAACCGAACATTTTGTATTATTATTAGTAATTATACTTTTTAATTGATTTCATGAATTTAATGAATCAGAATTGAAAAACTACAAACTAATAATATGGTCATACTTTTATTGAAAGTAACACACCAAAATTTGACAATATATATAAAACGCAATATTAAATATATTATTCTTCATTCAGTTCTGTAACAGATTTTTGAACAAACACTGCAGGTTGCAAATTTGATGTTCTTATCAGAAACGTTGAAGTAATTCTACACAGCTGACATGATCGGTCTTTGCTGGGTAGCATCGTAACGGGAAAACGAGAAAACAAGAGGGAAATCTGAGCACTGAGATATAGAGCGATATTTTCGGCCGTTTTTCTCTTTCAGCCAAAAAGCGAAAATGGCATTTTCGGCTGAAAGTTTTTGGTGGCCGAAATTTCGGTGCATCCCCAGATTCCACTGGTAGCGGTACAATCCCATTTTGCAGCAATAAAATTGAAGTTAGATGAACAAACAGAGACAATGTATCTTTTTAGATAAAACATATATTGACAAAGTTTCCTTTTTGGGACATCATTTTAAATTGGGAAAATTTAGAAGTTTAAAAAAAAAGGTAATAAATTGCAATATATTGCAGGATATTGCAATATTTTTAAAATCGCAATAATAAGGTCGTGACATAAGTATCGTGATGATAACGTATCGTGGGGCCTCTAGTGATTCCCACCCCTAATAATACTCCTTAATCATGTAGCGCTTTTCTAAAACAGGTTGACAAAAGGCAGTTTAGAGATGGGTCTAAAGATGCTTTGAAGTTGTGGCTCGAAGTTTGGTTTCTTTGAAAGTGGATGAGCACGTTTGCAGTAATTCAGGTTAGGTGTCAGAGTAAATAGAGCTGTTATGATAATAAAAGATCCAGATCAGCACCATATTGTGGCATAACCAAATCTGGGAGTGCTACTCTACAGACATTGGCATTTAAAAAGATATTTGACACACAAACATAGATTCCTCCATGTCACATCAGGCCACACCGCCTCATGCCAAGCAGAACAATTTATTGTCCCTCTTGTCCCCCGTCGGCCCCAGTGCACTATGGCTCTCGAGACTATTTTTATCCATCCAGGAGAACATGTCGGCATCCTTTCCCCTGGACGGATCCCATAATTCCTCTCTGTGTCCAAACACACGCTGACAAGAAATAGGTCTGCAGTAGCCCGGTGCTTTACAACGGGCCTCTGTTTCACATGAACAACTCCACTCACACTCTCATCTTACATTTATGTGCCTCACACATGCGCTCTCTCTCTCTCTCTCTCTCTCTCTCTCTCTCTCTCTCTCTCTCTCTCTCTCTCTCTCTCTCTCTCTCTGGCTTCCTCTCTGTGTGTAAATGATGAAAGTAAAAGTAATACAAGGCACCAACAGAGGCATCTGGCCTAATTCCAATAGAAAATGGAATTGGATTAGTGCCTCTTTTCTTACAGGTGTGTGTGTGTGTGTGTGTGTGTGTGTGTGTGTGTGTGTGTGTGTGTGTGTGTGTGTGTGTGTGTGTGTTTCATGCTTGCCTGCAGATCCCAGACAGATCAGTCATCCACATGACATTGATCATACTAATCATTTCTCCTGGCTTACAGATGCAGTCTTTGTTATATACACTGTAGTAATGTTGCATAATCTTCTAATGGATAAGAACTTTAAACGGCAGCTTTGTGCGGCTGATTTAACAGCTGATAATCACACACTTTATTTACTCACTTCCTTGCTGCTGCAGAGAAAATGTAGTTATAAGATTAGAGTGTCTTTTCCTCCTCTCTAAACGCCTGCTGGTAGATTAAATATTTCCTTCTCCTTTTTTCATTTTCATGATTGCAGTGCCGGTCCCAAAGGAGACAACATCTATGAGTGGAGGTCGACCATCCTGGGGCCCCCAGGCTCAGTGTACGAGGGGGGAGTGTTTTTCCTGGACATCGCCTTCACCCCAGACTACCCCTTCAAACCACCCAAGGTGAGTAGTGCCCTGCAGCTATGCAGCACCGTGCACAATAACTATGGCTAACATTACAAGAAACATAAACAGGCTAGCTAGCTAACTGTTATCGATCTCACGACAAAGATTTTCAATGTAATGGCTCAATATCTAAATGATTTCGACAATGTGGATGAGGTCGTTATAATTGGATGGCCTGCAGCTTCAAGCACAATTCCTTTGGATACAAGCGTTACATTTTGGAAGATAGACGGGATTCTGAACAGCGATGCCCGCGCTGCACACGCACACACACACACACACACACACACACACGTTTGTTTCACTCTCTTTGTGGGGACCCGTCATTGACATAATGCATTCCCTAGCCCCTTACCAACCTTAAACATCACAACTAAATGCCTAACCTTAACCCTTACCCTCACCCTAACCATAACCTAATTCTAACCCTAATCCTAAAACCAAGTCTTAACCCTCAAACAGCCCTTTAAACTTGTGGGGTCCAGCATTTTGGTCCCACAAGGCTGTGCAGACCCCACAAATTACTCGTTACTGTAAGTAGTCTACAATAAAACCTAAAAGTAAATACATATCTCACCTGTCTACAGGCATACACATGTAGGAAGCGATATATTTCAATCTGATCTGTCTGGGCAGTCCACTCTAAATACAGCTCTGTCCACTCACAAACACAGCTGTACTCTACTCTAAATAGTGAATTTTGACAAACAACCTAAAACAAAAGCTGTCGGTTTGTAGTCTAACTGTTTATCTTAGTTTGCCACAAATCTTGAAATTTGGACAAATTCTTGTAAACTTAACTGCTGGCTAAACTAACCATCCTCTCTGCTGGAGCATCTATGGATGTATTATAAGACCAAAATAAACCAACGTGGCTACTTAATATGCACGTGAATGACGCAATCTTTATGTTCACGTTTTCATTCGTGATGATGATGCTGGTTGTATTCTGGCCCTCTGCAAAATGTAATTAATGACCCCTGACCTAGGACTAGGTATAATTAAGTAAATTTGCACAATGATATGGTATTAGGCCAAGGCCCAATTTGTTAGGATTGACATTGATGAAAATATGATGGTATATACACTGACTGACCACAATATTAGGAATACCAGTTGTACCATAAAATAGGATGAGAAATAGTATTTTTTTTAAACAATTCTATACAACATTATTGAATAAGGTAATAAAACACAGTAGGTGCTAATATGTGAGTTGAAAAGCCACTTTGTGACCTTCAAATACAAATGAATTACTTGTCATTTACATTATTTTATATTTATGTTTATATTATACTAAGCATAATTGTGCCATGATGACTAGATTGTATGTGATGTCATCATTAACATCATGACACAACTGAAAATATGCCTCATTGTGTGTGAATAGAGGTGAATAAATATATTTGTTTGTGTTGCAGTGAAGTGTCATTTCCGTTTCATACGTAAAACATTTGGTGGCAGTTGGCATAAACTGGGCCTTTCTCCCTCAGTTCACTAGAACGTGACTACAACTAGTACATTTTGGTCAAAAGAGGAAAAGTCCATCAAAATCAGGAGCAAGCCTTAATACTGCTACGGATGACATAAATATTAGACAAAGAAGGTTTAGTAATCTCCTGAAACAGCTGGTCAATGCTGCAAATAGTGCACTTGTTGGGGACTATTTTCAGCAGTGGATTAATCCACATTTGGTGCTTCAGTGAGTATCTGTGGCAGCAGGACGGAGTGTACGTGGGATTGAGTGAAAATAAAATACTGTACAGTGTGTGTGTGTGTGTGTGTGTGTGTGTGTGTTTTCATGGTAATGAAGGAACATGTCAGCCAGCGCAACAGTGTGACTCACTGATATGTTTTTAATAGTTTTTAGACAACAATGGAGCTCTATGGCACAGAGGAAGAAGATAAATCAGGCTTTGATAACACGCACACTACTTTTTAGTAGATACATTCATTGTTGGTTCAGCTCTGCACATGGGATTTGCTGACAATAACAAAACCTTTAACTGTTTCTTGTTATTGTGTCCCCTTCTGACATGTTAGCATTCAGCGACATTTGGCTTCCCTCCAGCGAGGCTGTGGGTTTTGTGGGTGTATATATAGATGTGTGTGTGTGTGTGTGTTCTGGGGATGCAAGTGTGTGTCAGTATTTACACCGTAGACTGGCTGAGAGCGGTTGCCACCTCCCTCGGTTTGAGTCGTGCTTCTGATTTTGCCCTGGGTATTGGTTTCATGTCTTAGAATACTCCCTCTCTATCAGCTAATTACAGACCTGTAGGAAAAGTAAACAGGAAAATATTTTAGGATATCTGCCACATTTATCCTGTTTTAATATGGACTATTTAATATGCAGAGGCACTTGGCTTGCTTTGGATTATGGTTGAGTAGTGAAAGAGAGTTGACAGCAGCAACACTACAGAATTTGATTGAGACACCTGGTATGAAAAGCTTGTCCTGAGGGTACTGCTCAACCTCTGGGGACTAGGGATGTCACGAGAACCGATACTCCGGTACCAAGTCCATGCCAAAAATTCTGAAATTGTTTCTTCTACTGGGGGATGCAATTCTTCCGGGCCTTACGGGGGCAGCAAATACATCTACAAGTGTCTGCCGCTAAATGCAAAGAAGAAGAACAGACACTAGCGCCTGTCAAGGCACGATGTGAGTCCTTACACGATGTGAGTCGCGCATGTGCAGAACGGCAGCCATCTCTGACAGCTAGCTACGGCTACACCACTTGGACGAAGTGCAATAACAAAATACTTTCACCCGGGAAAGGCGTGTTTGTTCCTCGTGAGTATTTTAATTCAAACCACGATCTCTTTCCTAAGCGTAGCTGTCGTCACTGCATGACGCCCACTTTTTCTGGCTAAACTCAACTCCTGAAATACATGTTATAAGGAAGTACATGGGATTTATTGTGTTGTTTTAGTTTTTTACTGTGGTATCAATTTGGGTATGGAGAATCGTGCAATTTCACTGGCGTTGGTATTGACTATTACATTTTATTAAGTAATGGAGTTTTTAAGATACTTTTGGCCAAAGACATGACATTTCAGGGTAATATATCTAATAGCTGTGGAGATATTTTGCTGTGGACCAGATATGCAGTTGTATGTGTTTTTCTGCTTCAGTTCCAGGAAGTGATTAAAAGTGCAGAAATGTGATACTTAAATGGCAACACAGAGACAGAAACAATTTAGTTCAACATCTCTTAACAATATTATAATATATAACAATATAAGCATTGCATATTGCATAGACTGCTAAACATTATGTCATGCCTGTTTGTTGTTCGCCTCTACGCCGGCAACAGCCACAGCCAGAGGCATTATGTTTCCAGGTTGTCCGTCTGTCCATTTGTACGTACATACGTCCGTCCGTCCCATTCTCTATTCAGCGCCATAACTCAGAAACAGAAGGGGAGACATTTGGTTTGTTACTAAATTGGTGACACTAATCTTGAAACTGTGGTGATTGGATGGACCTTCTGTGTTGCCATGTTGAAGATGTGTGTGACGCATCCACCTTTCACCAAAAAATACACTTCATAACCTTTTCCACAGTTCCGCAGTTTCCACAGAAAGACGCTGTTGACTGTGGATGACTTCCTGATGCTTTCTCAATAACTGGTTGGTATGCAGTATGTCTCATATGCAGCAGATTATGCTGCTTCCACAGTGATAATTTAGGTAAATGATAATGTTGGGTGTGAGTCATTTCTCCCTCATCTTCTCACACATTCAGCCACTAAAGGGAGGAAAATGTGTTTATGAAAACACTGACACAGGGACGGACTGGGACCAAAAATCGGCCCTGGCATTTTGGCCCAGACCGGCCCACCACATAAGATCACAAATACCACCCGTCCTTGCACTCCCCTGAATCTGTATACCAACTCCTACTCCTTAAAACTACTAACACCATGTAATGAGTAAGCAAGAATCAGTGAGAGTTAACACATTAAATATTTCAAAAAAGTGCCATTTATTAATACAATAAAACGGAGTCTGCGTTATCTTATTTGACAGAAATCTATTTGCAGTCGCATGTCATTTCTGACAATTTGATAAACAAAAATGTCTATTATGCTTGAGTAAATGAAACCCCAATCAACAAAACTGCTTAAAAAAAATAATATTCATATTAAAATACCACCGTTAAAATCACAGGGAGAGTCCAGCACAGCCAGACTCTGGACGGTAAACTGAGATAAGCGCTCCTACTCAAGTTTATGCTTTTTCAACAGCTGTTTGGTAGATTGCTGTTAAACACAGTCAGAGAGGATTTGAAGTGCTATTTTTATTCTTTTATAATTCTTATCATTTTGATGCTGATGATTTTCCTTTGGGGCTGGCTAAGACCTCCTTGGGGGGAGCCAAAAATCCCTCTATGCAGGAAAAACCCTGAATGTAAACCAGAGACTCTGCAAATGGGAGCTACAATTACACAGAGAAAAACAAAAGACGTAACTTACGCCACCTGTATACGGAAAAAAACTTGATGTATGGCTTGATTCGCCATTTCATGCTAAAAAATCAAATGTTACAACAAACAAAACGTATTGTGAATTTTGACACAGCCTTGTTATGGTGCGAAACATGACTCCCAATGAGCAACTTTCTCCTCTTTCCCTCCTGACCAGCTCAAACTGCCTCCTTCCTGGCAGGCCATGTTAATGGGGAACCGGAGCCCGTCTAAACTCTTGGCATCCTGCTGCCTTGTTTTTCCAGTCTGGCTGTGAGCTGTGCCATCCAGCAGCTCACCGGCTCTCAGCCACCAATTCGACAGCTGCAGCTGCTCACTACACTGGCTCACACATAATGTTAGGATGATAAGGCCATTTAAGGCTGACACTGATACCCTTAGATAGAGGTTGAATGCACATATTCAAGCAAGGACATTGCGTCAGTATATTTCTATTTTGCTCCGACATGAGTCCATTGTAAAGGAATAAGCCGACTTATTGGGACTTTGTCTTATTCACCGTATCCCCCAGAGTTAGATAAGTCCATACATAGCCTTCTCATCTCCGTGTGTGTCGTAACTCTGTCTGGCGAACCCACCGCTAACCTAGCTTAGCACAGATCCTGGAGGTAACCGGCTCCATCTAGCCTACTGCTCCCAATAAGTGACAAAATAACGCCAACATTTTCCTATTTACATATTGTGATTTGTATAGTCACAGCACAAATGTACAAATAACAAGGTCACATGCCATCTTCTAACCGTATACATACTGGGGACTATATTCTCAGAAGGCGAAGCACTGCTACTTGGGCGGAGTGATTTGCTCTCATCACGAGAAGCCCCATGGTGAGGAGCAGAGTTCGCCTGGAGTTCACTCAGAGTTGGAGTAATAGTAGTAGGCTAGATGGAGCCGGTTACCTCCAGAATCTGTGCTAAGCGAGGCTAGCGGTGGGTGCGTCAGACAGACATGCACGGAGATGAGAAGGGTATGTATGGACTTATCTAACTCTGGGGGATACGGTGAATAAGACAAAGTCCCAATAAGTCGGCGTGTTCCTTTTAAGGTTCAGCAGAACCACCCAGTGACAGGCTGAGAGATTAGACTCCTCTAACTAACCTTATCCCGCTCTATCGACTCTAATTTCCTCATGGCTTTGAACTAAATTCCGCTGCACGCTTTATCTTCCTCTGCATGATATCGTTCTCATTTTCAAACCGCTTAATGTGCCATGAAGAGCCATAAAGTCAAGCTTAGACGTGTGGATGATCAGCCACTCAATACATTCCCTCCTTTAAACCAAACCTTTCTATTCTGTCTCGATTAAGATATGTTGGATGATTGCCTTGTCATAAAACTAACAATCAGTTCGCTTTTCATTCCGTTTGCCCAAAATGATTATTAAATGTGGACATTGTAAATGAAGAGAACTGAGGGAACGATAGAAGAACATCCTTTGGCCGCCCAGATAGCTCAGTTGGTAGAGCAGGTGCCAACATATAGAGGTTTACTCCTCGACGCAGCGGGCCGGGTTTGACCCCGACCTGCAGCCCTTTGCTGCATGTCATTTACCCCTCTCTCTCCCCTTTCATTTCTTCAGCTGTCCTGTCAAAATAAAGGCCTAAAATGCACCCAAAAAAATAAAAGAAGAACATCCTTTATTATAGCTAAGCCAAATGTGGCCCTTTTACATGTGTAAAAAAGCTCTAATATTTACTTGTATGACTGGGCTTGGTGATATGATGACATACACTGTGAGATGAAACGCATTTGTCAAGTGTCAGAGATTGTTAAATACCTTTTAAATATCTCTGGTTGTGTTGAACCATTATGGGCAATTCTGCAAATTAGGGATAATGGCAATATTTAATCAATGTGATGAAATAGTACCTTGATTTTTAAGATACTTCATTCACAGAAATAGCTCAAAGACAGGCGATATCATAAGATCACATGAGAATTGCACATCACATATTACACAATCTCGTCAGTCTTTCACTATTCTAGCCTGGCAGATGCACACTGAAACTGCATGCAGTTCTCCTGTCACTGTGTGATTATCTTTCGCCCCCGCACCATTACGGACTAGTCCATTTCATTGTGAAAGTAGGGGGTGTTTGTGTAGGGACAGAAAACCTAGCCTATGTGATATTTTTGACTAAAGTGTTTTGGGCCAGCCCAGTGTCAATTGAAAAAACAATGGGCCGCCGATCTAGGCCTACCACTTTTATGGGCCGGTTCATGGGCCGGACAAAAACAAAATAAAGTGTCGGCGGTCAGCCCAAAAAGCACGTCGGCCACCGGGAAAGTGCCCGCTATGCCAGATGGGCAGTCCGCCCTGCACTGACGCATTTAAGAAGTTGGGTTTATTTTGTGGAACAGGAAAACGGGTTTGCCGAAAAACATTTTTAAGTTAAAGTTAAAAGTTAAAAGAGTACTGGTATCAGTACTGGTATCCCAGCATCATGTCAGGGTTTTTCCTGACTCAAAATGGGCCCTTGGGGGGTGGACTATGCACGACCATAAGCATGATCAGTCCATGTACAGTAAAGGCAATGAGTCTGCGTTACCTTATTTGACAGAAATCTATTTGCAGTCGCATGTCATTTCTGACAATTTGATAAACAAAAATGTCTATTATGCTTGAGTAAATGAAACCCCAATCAACAAAACTGCTTAAAAATTATATTCATATTAAAATACCACCTTTAAAATCACCGGGAGAGTCCAGCACAGCCAGACTCTGGACGGTAAACTGAGATAAGCGCTCCTTCTCAAGTTTATGCTTTTTCAACAGCTGTTTGGTAGATTGCTGTTAAACACAGTCGGAGAGGATTTGAAGTGCTATTTTTATTCTTTTATAATTCTTATCATTTTGGCGCTGATCAAGTAGTCTATATCCATGACGTTCCACTTACAGGATTGCTCCGGTGCCGCCCATAATTCCGCCGCATGTCACTCTTTTTTTCGGCCGGATGTCTGTTACCTCCTGCTTTCTCTGTGTTGTAATTTTAAACTCAGGTGGATTTATGAGGGCTATGGTTAACTGCTCCTCAGTACGCACACGTACACATGTTCCACCGAAACAAGTTCCTTCCCGAGACTATTTTGCAGAGGCACCGTGGCTCCGTCTGGCGCTTAGCGTCGCCCATGACGATTGTGATTGGTTTAAAGAAATGTCCAATAAACCAGAGCACGTTTTTCTCCCATCCAGGAATGCTGTGTGGACTAGACCTTCCTCCACAGCGCTGGGGAGGAAGGTCTGGCAATGCGAGAATAGGCTTCAAGTAATGCGTTTGTGTCAGCAAAACCAAACCAATCAGCGTCCAGTGAGTAGCTACTGGCAGCTGTGGCGTGGTTGAGGTGGGTGTGTGACGGCTGCGACAGTTTGTTCAAAACAACAATGGCAGACGTGATCGACAGATGGTTCACCCAATCACCTGCCAGGTATTTTTTTTTTTTTAAAGTGCCTGCCCTTTTCCAAACCGTTTCCAAAGACGGCTTCTGAGATGGTTCTGTGTTAACAAACCATCTGGCACAACAATGCAAGTATGTTGTGGCCTAATCATTAGTTATTAGGTAATAATCACCTGTAACAATTTTGTGAACTAGGCTGTATGTTCCTTCCAGCTGAATCACTTGGATGGTGAAACGTAACGGATGTAAACATGTTTGTCGTGTTTACATTCTAAGCCTTTTCCTGAGTTTTGATGAGGATGAGCTGAGCATGAGCAACCACAGATGGATATAATCCGACCGGCACCCCATGGTTTAACATCTAGTGTATGGAAGCATACGTGATTCCCGCAGTATTTTTTTTTCTCTCCACTACCCGCCTACTAAAAATTAAAAACAGACACAGCGTATCCTGCTTCCCTGAAGTCACCACCAGTGTGGCAGCATTTAGACTCCCCCGTAAGTGAATTATGGAAACAAACAACGAAGGTAAAGCATGTGGGCTCCGACGGGACTCCACGGTTCGTTCATGTGCATCTCAGTAAACCAATGGTGCTTTCAATTGCACTTGATTCATTTAGAAAAAACTCTTAACTCTTGTTGTACCCTTCTGCCATCTAGGGGCTCTTATTGTGGCATTGCCGTCACTGCTGAAATCAGAATTGTTTAAATCCAAAATCTAATTGTGACCTTAACTAATGTTGTAACTAAGTCTAATGAAATCATGGATTTGGAGAATGGTGACACCTCTACTAATTTCTGAATTGCCGTGGCATTTGCTCGAGATATTCATATTGAGATATTTATTTCTTGTTTCTCTGAAAGCTGTTTTTACTCAGAATACGAGAGAGCTGTTGGGATACAAAATGAGGAGAAACAGGTTGTGTTTAGAGGCTGAGGGATGAATCCATAATACTGAGGGAATGCAGGATTAGACCTGCAGCTTTTGTTACGCGGAGGCATCATCATAATCTATTAGCGTCCGCCATGATGGGATTACAGGCTGTTAATGAGACCGCACAGGCTGGCCAAGGATCTGTTTCATCGCTGCTGGGCTGCCAGCATTAGCATGCCACCGCTAACCCGTCTCAGCGGAGGTGTAAGAACAGGAAGCGGTGCGACTCAGACACGAGACCTGCCCTCAACCAGTCGCCATCAATCACCTCGTCTCCCGTCTGCCTTTTCTTGTCACATCTCCGGAAAGCCTTTCATGTCATGAAAAGCAGGCTCTTTATTGCTCTGTCTGTCTATCAGGAGTCAGGCTGTAATACCAGCGTGGAATGTGCGCAAGAGAGAGCCGGGCTTGCATGCGAGGGTTGTTTGTTTCTCATATGTGAGATGTGAAGGGAGGAATGGCGAGTTAATGAGATAAAAGAGACACAAAAGGGAGGAAGGGGAGGAGAGGCTGCAGTCACAAAGCAAGCAGAAAGGGGGATGGAGTGTGAGCACAGCTGGGCTGCCTGTCCTGGTCAGCAGCCTTTGTTTAAGAAAGCAGAGAGGTCAGAGGTCACTCCTTAATGATGCTGTGCCCCATGTGCTGATGTTTAGGCTCTGTTGAGTTCTACAGGACTGTCTTCAGTCTAATATGAAGTCTGTCTAAAAAGTGTTTTCCCTAGGTTTGTGGAAGACTTAGGTGCACGTATTTGGCGGGGGGCTTAGGGGTCCTCCCTCAAGAAAATGTTGTTTTTCAATAAAACAAAATATGCAAGTCCATATCATTTCGAACCATTATTTTTTACCACATCTGTGTCTAAAACGTTGGAAAAGCTAGGGCAGATAATAAATAAATATCCCTCAAAAAGCTTAAAGACAATACTGTGGACCAACTACAATAATTAGATCTGAGAAAAGCCATTTATTTGTTTATATGCTCATGCTTATAAGCTCTGATTAACCCACTAGACACTGGCACCTGAGGCCTATACTAGGAGGCAAGATTTGGGGTTACTGAGGTAACTTCAGGTTATGTTGGAGATTAGAGATCAACCGGTATAAAAGCATCGCCTACTGACCAATCAATTCTCGAGTGATAACCGTTCTCAGAAGATCCGGTGGAACTCGGTGCGTGGAAAGTGAGGCTTGTTATGGATCCCACGGAACTTCTAGGCGAGTCCCGCCCTACGAAGCAGCTCAGTTGGTTGGGGTTAGGCATTGACCTCGAGTAGTTAAGGTTAGGATAGCCGATTGGTCAGGGGATAGGATCTGAAAAAATCGGGTTACTTTGCGTTAGCATGGACGCCTGGCCAATAGTAGTGTGTGAATGCTATTGCCTCAAAGTTGCGTGGGTTCCATAATAACGCCATAGGGAGGGGTGTGCTCAGAAAAGTTAGAAAATTTTGAGACTGACAAAACCCGTTTCCCTGATGGGTATCTTTATGAAATATATAGATTTTCAGCGGAGGGAATAGCGTGTCTTTCTCAGCTTCTTGAGCCGTGTGTTGCCAATGCGCACATCGGTTTGAATTATGTTTTTATATTTGTAATTGCTTCCACGATCTCTTCCCACTGCCAGAGTTGCAACTGACTACAGCAACGAAAATGTATGGAATGCACAAGTGTAATTATGGTCAGATCTTGTTGTGCCTGACTGATGGGGAAGTGATATTGATAAGCCTTGTAATTTATGCATTTAACCTACAGCGTCGGCTATTTTTTGCCAGCTTTCCTTACTGGGTTTAGCAGCAGTGACTGTATTGCTTTTTGCCTGTATCACGTGTCTGTGTTCTTCATATTTCTGTAGGATTACCGTTTGCTCTTCTTGTGTAAAATATGTTAGACTGGTAGACTTGTCCATGTTTGCGATTGGTCATATGGTGCAAACAGCGCCACTTTTATGTGACGAGCTCGTCACTGGATTGGGAAACCCTGGGTTGACTGAACTAGTTGATTAACACCGTCGTGTAACACCTTGTGCAGGACCACGGTTGTTAGGTTTGGTGACTGAAATAAATCCAGGGCATGTTGATCCTGCTTCGTAGTACAGGCCTCTCTGGTCAGCACCAAGCTGCAGACACAGCTGGGTGACTAGCTGGTAAACCTAGTGGAGCCTGCTGTTGCTTACATGTAATTAAATGAAGGTAAACACAGTGCACTGCCATTAGGGCTGGGCGACAATTCAATATGATAGTTTATCGTCTTTCAATGGAATCGTATCGTGATGAAACCATATATCAAGATATTGTGATACACAATTACGGGGTCTAAATTAAGAATAACAAGCACATACTAATGACTAACTCAGCATTTCTCAGAAAATCTGAAGTGAAATATTTTGAGGGAAAATCATTTGAAGATTGGTGGTTTTGTTTTAACGTCACACTTTACGTTACCACTCAGTTTGACCTTCTAGTCACAAGCTTCTCCAACCATTAAGCTCCATTACCCCCAGAACACAATAGTACATACGGCTCAGAAGTGGGTTCTCTCTGCATAATAATGTGGAAAGGACCACTTGGAACCCAAATTTGGTTTAAAATACATTGTGAGTAGTTTTTTCCTACAGCAGTTTGCAGGATTTTGCAGGACTCATTTGTCCGTTCATTCATTCATTCATTCATTCATTCATTCATTCATTCATTCATTCATTCAGCTTTATTGTTCCACTCTGTGTGCCTACAACCCGGAATCCTGCTAATGGGAATACCCCAGTGTATTTCAATCAAACTATTCTAGTATTAATCTGATTACTCTATATTCTTGTGCATGCATGTAAACACAGTCAGTGTATAGCTGGAAGATTTAATTTTTTAAACTGAATTTGCTACATGGGGAGTGTTTGTTTATTCAAAACAAAATAGGGCCCTACATTTTTAGGACAATTTTTTGGGGGGGCATTTTCGGCCTTTATTTTGACAGGATAGCTGAAGACATGAAAGAGAAGAGAGAGGAGGAATGACTTGCAGCAAAGGGCTGCAGGTCCGAGTCCAACCTGGGCCCGCTGCGTCGAGGAGTAAACACATATATGTATGGGCGCCTGCTTTACGTACTGAGCTATCCGGGCGCCCATGTTTAGGACTTTTAATCTGTTATAATAATTCTATTTTAAGATGCCCGCCCACTATCAATAGTACACACAAAACAGCGGCTTTATGCAACTTGAAACCAAAGTGATGGTGGTTTTCTTTCTAGAAACCAATGTTGATCTAAGCGTTACTGTGGCTGTCCGTGTCCAGGTGACGTTCCGTACGAGGATCTACCACTGCAACATCAACAGCCAGGGGGTGATCTGTCTGGACATCCTGAAGGACAACTGGAGTCCTGCCCTCACCATCTCCAAGGTGCTGCTGTCCATCTGCTCCCTGCTCACTGACTGCAACCCTGGTGAGAGCTGCAACGCGCACACACATGCACATGCACACATACATATACGCACACACACACACACACATATACGCGCACACACACACTAGAGGTGTGAATCTTCACTGATCTCCCGATTCGATTATGATTATCATGTCAGCGATTCAATTTGATTCGATATCTCGATGTGTCAAATACATGTTTCTATTAAAGCCATGTATGATATTTAATTCATAGCTTTTCAAGCTTCAAAAACAAAACATTCTGTAGTGCTCTAAATACATTGGATACATAGAGCTACAGCACTGAGAACATGGCACTTCCTGAATGTGCAAAACATAACAGAATATGTAGACAGAAATATTGTTAGGCATACATTAAATTATAAACAGAAATAATTGATTATGAGCCTGCCGATTATCGATGCAGGATCGTCCACGATTCGATGCAACGATTATTTGATAAATTTCAACACCTCTAACACACAGACATTTAATGTTTTGTTTAAATTTCAAATAAATAATTATTTATTAACTATTAGGCTTTTTTTTCCTTGAGTCCCTGTCGCCCAAAATGTCTTTGCACATCCCTGCAGTAAAGTGTAATTTTCTGAAGACTGTTCTAGCTGTTCTATTATTTGCCTTTACCCACTTAGTCATTATATCCACATTACTGATGATTATTTATCTCAAATCTCATTGTGTAAATATTTTGTGAAAGCACCAATAGTCAACCAGACAATATCGTATCGAGGTAGTCGGTCATAATGTCAGGATATTTGATTTTCTCCAGCCCTAATTCGTACTCTTTCCAGCACAACAGCAGCAGTAGTCGGAGCGGATAAATGGAAACACTGCTGCTTTGTGTTACATTCATCTCTTCATCTATCTGTTAAAGATTTCATCAGATATTTCATTACGTAAATGTTCCATAATGGCTTTATTCAAACATGAAAAATAACAAATGTAATACTTTATACCGTAATATACTATAACGTATTATCTATGCTCATTAACCTTCTGCTTCTGTAGCCTTTAATGGGATGACTAAGTCATAGCCCGGCCCGATTCCCCCAGTGGGAAGAGGGTTTCAGATGCTGTTAGCACTATGTTTGAAGCATATTGAGGCCTTTTTTTTTTTTTTTTTTTAAGCAAAAGATGATTTATCTTCTCTCCAATAACCATTACTATCTCAGGATGAATGTATGGCACTTGTTGTGAGCATGAGAAGCAGAAACATTTCTTGTAGCATTTTCATAGCATTCACCCTCTTACAATATTGCCTCGTAAACAGTGAGCCTGGGCATTCATCCTCCCTTCATTGCTGTTTAATCAATATTAAACCAGCACTGGCTGGCTAAACACAACCCTGTAAACGGCTGACACCATTCAGGGAGACGACGTCAACATTTTTAAAGCTAATTAGATCCATTATGGTCCGGTTTACCAGCAGAGCAAAGACCACCGCTGGAGGAACAGGGTCTTTTATGGACCAGTTAAAACCAGTCATTTCCGACTTCTACTGGTCCTTCGCTGCCAATACGATTAATGTCTCTTGGTGTGAAGGATGAAATTGAACAAGCGGAGGTGGGAAACGCAGCTCTGTCCAATATCACAATGATGAGGTTCAGAGTGAAAGAAATGGGAGAAAAATGTGCCAGAGCAAAAAAAAAATGTATAAATAAAGGTAGGAAAAATTGGCAGAAGAATGACACATGTGAATAGTGGGGAATGAGATGAGGCAACAGAAAAGAAAGAGAGAGGGAGGGGGGGGGGCTGATAGTGTTGATTGCGAAGCCCTCTGATGATAGCTTGTGTCCTCTCTGCGAGGATTGCTCTTTGATAACATAGCGGCGGAGATATCTCCCTCCTTGGGCGAAAATGAGAATAGCTTTTCCTCTCCTCCTCCTCCTCTTCCTCCACAATGTTTTCAGATGCTGGCAAGATGAAATGAGCCGATTGCTTTTAAAGTATGATACAAGAGGGACTTAATCGACACCCTTTCCCCACCAAAAGTAAAAGAAAAAAACCTGTCACCCTTCCTCCGTGTCACCCACATACTTTCTCTCCCTCTTACCGCCTCTTGCCTCATCAAAATCAGTCCCCACGCTACACTTCTCACCCTCTGCTTAAGTTTTTTAAACCCGAGCCTCAAGTGCCGAATGTGGGCCCTGGATCTGAAATACCCTAAAAATATCTCCCCTTCCCTCTCTCCACCCCCTTCCGTCTGAAGATTTTCTTTCCCGTGCGGGCGGAGATCATTGGCATGTTGCTCATTAAAGCGGGGGGAAGAGGATGGAATGACAGTTAATCAACCCTCCCAGGGCTGCCGGCCCTGCCGTCACGCCACATTTAACCCACAATCACATCCCACAAGCAGATCTCTACCTGGGGCATCCTGAGGGCTTGTGGGAGGTTAAGCCACATGCTATGTCAGAGCGTATCTAGGGCTCAAATCCAGCCCAGGGCCTCTGTCCAATGTCATCCCTTTTTCTCCCCGTCTTTTTCCGGTTGCAACCCCCGAGCAACGTCCAAAAAGTAATCTTACATTTTTTAACAAAGCCAGAGGGATTCCTCCTCTGTGATTTCTGCTGCTGTCTGGGCTGGATCGTATATTTCAGGCTGATATGTGCTTATATTCGGCCATTCTTCTATAAATGAAGATGTCTTTTTTTGCCCTCAGTAGCTTCAGGGGTGTGACTTTGTCAAACCTGTAATAACACATGCCTCACCCTGCCTTAAAGGGAGGCTTTACCATCTGGATTGATATCAGAATATGTGAGATAGAAACAGTTGATGTCCTCAGCTAGTGCAGCTCCTGTGTGCCTTCTGTACAACTGAGGTGGCTAAAAACATGTACTTAGGGTGTTATAAAAAGGGCCAAAATTACCATAAAATTACTCTGAACATCTCACACAGCATAATCTGTTATTTATGATTGCACTGTTAGTCCAACAGTCTCAATATTCGCCTCATCGTTTTCTGTAATTTTGTTTACAAAACTCTGGTCATCCTGAAGCCACCTGGAACAGGTGCCTTGCTGCTTTTGTACAATCTTTGGTAAAGGCCCCAGTATAATTCAAATAAAATTTGGCAGAGCCATCCCTCAGCCTCCATGATCTCTCTTTTACAAATCTCTCTTCGGCGTGTCTTTGGGAACTTGACACACTGAATTGTACAAATGTGAACAATGCTCACCGTTAGTCTCCTCACAGGCATCCATGGTGTTGCACTTGATTGTACACATGAAAAGTGATGGACATAGTGTGTAAAAAAAAAAAAAAAAAAAGAAAAACTATGGAAAAAAGAGAGCTTGAGGTGTTTGTAAAGCTAGATGGATCCGCCAATGGAAAAGTATTTCAGATGCTTTCTGATGATCCGACAAGCATTTAGTTTGAAGCCTACTGAAGTCCTTGAGTTGTGACTTCCAAGTTTGCAGCTCATTAATACAACTAGTTGCATGTACAAGTTGTCAAAATCTTATCTTTTTCTATGAATTTTTTAGTAGTACACAGGTACTTTGTGTTGCAACAGCAGAATAATTGGGTCACTTTACCATTGATACTGCTGTAACAAAAAGAACAAGAACAAGTGTGGAGAAATTGAGGAGATTAGCAAGTACAGAGTGAAAGATTTACCCTCACAATGCATGTACAGTATTAGGCTTCAGAACATTACTCTGTAAGAAGCGTTCATTTTATGGTTGTTTTTGGTGCTCTTTGGATCCTGGATCTTGAACTGTATATATTTGTCTCTGTTTCGGTATTTATTGTTGATTCATATTAATGTCTGTTTCTATGTATGCACCCAATCACCAAGGCAAATTCCATGTAGTTCCACTACTGTGGCAATAAACTGCTCTCTGATTCTGATCCTGGTTCTAGAAAGAGTTGGGACTCGGAGCGTGTTCTGTTGTTTCAGAAGGACACTCACGCTCACATGAGCTGCACCAGCTAACTTACTTACCATGGGTTGTTTTCTGTTCACAAAGTGTTTTTTTGACTGACTTGAGGGCAAGTAGAAAAAGTCATCTTTCATTTTAGATCAACTTTATTTTCTTTCAGGAGTTGCCAACTGGTCTGACACCTCGTTCACATAAAAGTGTCTGGTTTAAAGTGATGGTTCGGAGTAATTCACCCTAGGGTCCTTTGCACCATGACCTCAAGCCAAACACCCCCCCCCCCCCAGAAGCTTTTTTCACCTGGGTCTAACATTGGGCGAGTTAGCGTAGAGTAGCGTTAGCCGCTGAATAGCTTAGCGCGGGGGCTAATGGACCCACGTTTGTATCTCTTAAATTACCCCACTAATAATGCCCGAAATGATACCAAAGGTCTACACTAGTATATATAGGTTATGCACTCATAAAACGATGGATTGTAAAGTTTGTAAGTACACCAGGGTGTTTGGCTCGAGGTCATGGTGCAAAGGACCCTAGGGTGAAATTACTCCGAACCATCACTTTAAGCCTTTGCATACTCTGCTTCAACTGGACAGTTATATTGTCAGGTTGCCACTCTTGTGGCATGTGAAAAAGTAACTAATTTCTATCAGATGCTAGATTGCACCCTGGGTTTTACCTGCATAGAGGAATTGTTGGCGCCCCCCCAAAGAGGTGGGAAGGTGGAGGGTGGGGGTGTGGCCTTGACCAACTGCCACTTTTTCTCGTTTGAAAGTCATGATGTCTCTCTCTCATGGGTGGGCCAAATTCTCTGGGTGGGCAAAGCAGAGAAAGGGGAGGTAACCTTGCCCCTTATGACCTCATAAGGAGAAGATTCCAGATCGGCCCATCTGAGCTTTCATTTTCTCAAAGGCAGAGCAGGATACCCAGGGCTCGGTTTACACCTATCACCATTTCTAGCCACTGGGGGACCATAATTAATGTTTAAAAAAAAACTCATAAAGTGACATTTTCATGCCATGGGACTTTAAAAAAGCAATACTTTTAGCGTGTATAGAGCCAACATATTTTCACGTTTATTTCAACCAAAACTAGAGCAGTGATGTTTGGAAAAGTGGAAAGACGACCCAAAACGTCTTTTCACAGTTTTATTTTGTTTGTGTCGACCTTGTATGAAGTTTTTTTTTAAATTTATTTACATGGAGTCTGGTTGGTTTAGCGAAATGCGATTTCACGGATGTTTTTATGTTTAAAAAAAGGATCCTACTCTGTAACAGAAAGGTCGACCTCATTAGAAATCATTTCCATGATGTTGTCAGACACTTAGAATAATAATCTGAACCTGTCCACAGCAAAACGAGCACTTTTGTGAATGTAAATACAAGCTGCACAGTTGCCTTATTAACTTACATTGTAGCTTGTTCCGCCTCTGCCGACTCCAGTGATCTTGCTTAATACTGGACCAATGTGAAAGATTGTTGTTCCCATCAGTCATTCAGACACAAAAACATAGGAAAATAGGGTCCAGGTTGAAAAAAAAACAGTAGTTGCCCTTTAAGCTCATATATGTGTGAACAGAGCGTGGCTGCTGCTTCACCCCGGAATTCTAATTGGCCCTGATCTGAAAAGGCCAATCTTAGTTTGGACCTTCGAAACACAAATTGGTCAAACAAGGAAAGCACAACATAATGATGTCATTGACTTGGTGATTCAGGACACAAGCTTTCACCAACCAGCAATCCCAACAGGATTGTTGCAGGCTCAAGCTGTCGCCAAAGAAATCAGATGCTTCCAGTTTGAAGCTACAAGGCCATGATTTGTAAGGATGCATTCATCCATAAATATGGGTATAAGCCTGTAAAAAAAAAAAAAAAAAACATCATTGAAACCCTAGCAGGGATTAGTGCTGAGGGGCGTTTGTGCTGCTTGCTCAGCCAAGCTCATCACACTGTCAGCAGGCCGAGCCCCGCAGGAGACAGTCTGAAGCCAAGCGGAGTGTGTGTGAGGCTCCAGGAGTTTGTTTCCCTCTATGTCACCTCACTGAGAAATTGACCAGTGGCACAACGGATTGAGCAGCATCACGATCAATAGAAGAGCTTAGTGGGAATTCATAATGGTGGCTGTTGGCCGACCGGACGTGTGCGGTGTATCAACAGACGGGACGGCACAGCTGCTGCCGGAGCCCAACCATGATCACCTCTGATTTACAGCAGCGTGCGCATTTTTTTTACTGTGCTGTTGATAAACGTCGGCCTCGCTGTATGTCACACTATAAAGGCTCATACTTCAGACCACAGGAATGATAGGGCTCCGTTTGTTTAACTTATGGCTCCTCTGTGGTTTTTCACTGGTTGTAATAAAATTCAGCCTAATTCCATTTTAGACTTTGATACACTGCGTCAGGTCACTGCACGTGACACTTGGTTAACGCTACACTTGGCAGCAGGTCACGTTAGCCTACCGTTAGCTAGTAGCTGGCTAAAAAAAATGGTCTAGCGTGTGACTGTATTTCACTTGAAAGGATTCCAACGCCAGGACATACAACAGTCTGCAGCTAAAGACACAATGATGACGTTCAATTGCACCTCGTAAGCTCATGGTCCATTCAATGTTGTTGTAAAGTACCCTTCTTCCATCTAGTGGTTCTTCTTTTTGTCGTTTAACAGCAATTGACTGGTGAAATAAGTTATTGTTATTACATTTTAAATAAATAAAAATTTGGCTTTGGTGTTAAATTTATGAAAATGTTAAGAATACTTTATGCATGTCCAAAATCCTCCATATTGACTAATTATGACAGGTCCCCCACATTCCTGCTGGTCCGTGGCACCAGGCAGGGGTGCTGCCTTTCCCCTATGCTTTTTGCCTTGGCCCTTGAGCCTCTGGCAATAGCTATTAGAGCCAGCCTCCAAATTAGGGGGATAAATTGTGGCACATCTGAGTGTACTATAGGCTTATATGCAGTGATGTGATCCTGACCCTGTCAGATGTTAGGACATCCCTGTCCCCCTTACTTGATTTAATAAGAACATTATTAACTGGGACAAAAGTCTGTTCATGCTGCTATCCAATGGCCATGACTCTAAATACCTTGAGGATCTAAAATTTCCACTGATCAGTTTAGATATTTGGGAATCAATATCACCAAAAACCTCAAACTTCTCTTTAAATGTAATTATAATAATTTGACGGACAAGCTTAGAGCTATGATAGACAAATGGAAACTTCTCCCTCTTTCCTTAATAGGGCGTGTGAATATTATCAGGATGATTGTACTTCCCAAATTATTTACTTTTTCAAAATGTAGCCATTTTTTTTTTTTTTTACAGCCGCCTTCTTTAATTCATTAGACTCTATCCTTTTGCCCTTTGTATGGGCCAACAAGCCCCCCCCCCCACACACATCTCTAAAGCACACCTGCAGAAGCCTACAATTGAAGGTGGTTTGGGCGTGCCTGTTTTGCGTCATTATTACTGGGCCTGTAACGCCAGAGCATGGGTATTCTGGAATCATGCTCCAGTCACTGATGATGAGAGTAACCTCTGTCCAAATTGGCCTGTGATTGAGTCCCACAAGTCAAAGACTGTTGGAGCTTCCCTTAGTGCTGTTTTAGTTTCAAATCCAAATTTGTCCATCAAACAACTAAAAGGTGACTTTATTTTATCAAACTCCTTGAAGATTCTTAGACAAATTAAGGGTGTGCCTGAGCTATCCTTTTATGCTCCCATATGTCACAACACTTCTTTCAAGCCAGGTCTAATGGACTCAGTGTTTACGCACTGGTCAGAGAAGGGACTTGCTACTATTAACGATCTTTATATTAATAATTGTTTTGCATCTTTCACTCAAATATGTGCTACCATCCAGCCATTTTTTTCGTTATCTTCAAATTAGAAACTTTGTAAAGGAGTCAGTGCCCACACAACACAAATTTGACCAACTTCTGACTTGTAAGCCCACATCCAAAGGTTTGATTTCACAGTTTGTAGCCCTCTTTCCATCAGTTACCTCTTCTCTTCACATTAAATAAGCTTGGGTTAAAGACACAGGAGAGGAGATTTCAGATGGGCTATGGTCATTGGCATTAGAGAGAATCAAGGCATGTTCTATCAATGCCAGACTTCAGCTTATTCAGTTTAAAGTCATTCACCGACTGCACTTTTCAAAAACTAAACTGAATAGGATTTCCTCCTCTGTCTCTGCCACCTGTGATAAATGCAAGTCCAGTGATGGTTATCTTTTTTTGGGCATGTCCCAAGCTCACAGGTTTTTGGGGTGACATTTTTCAACTGTACAGTGCCATATATAAAACCTCATTAAGACCTGACAGCCTCTTTGCAATACTGAGTTATATTTTAACAGAATACAGCATAGAAAATCTGGTTAGAAATATAGGAAATATTGGATACAATAAAACATCATGTCATTCTGCTAAATAAAATATTTTTTCTTAGTTTCACTTGTTTTCATTTAAAACAAATTGTATATCTGAATACAATACACATTTTCTATAGGCTCAGTCTGCCACTTGCCAACAATCCCAGTGCTGGTTCCATTATATCAGAATTTTGGATAGTCTCCATGGAAACATTAATTGGTCGTGTGATTGGGCTGGGAAGATTGGCAGAACAGGCAGCCAAGTGACAGTACTCTGATCCAATGGAAATCACAATTGTCAGCACTCTAGCCCAATGGATTGGGGGGGCCCACCCCCCTGACTAATTGGTCCAGATGTGATTTTTAAGTAAAGGGAAATAATAAATCCATACTTGTATGAAGTCTGACTGAGTTCATTGCTCTTGTGTTACAGCCGACCCTCTGGTTGGAAGCATCGCCACACAGTACCTGACCAACAGAGCCGAGCACGACAGGATAGCCAAACAGTGGACCAAACGCTACGCCACATAGACCGGCACCAAATCCTGCAGGACCCCTCGCCCTACCCAGCACACACATACATACACACACACACACACACACAAACACTGCTGACACCTCCCCTCCTCCCAAATCTATGGAAGCACACCCGCTCCTGTCATCCACCCTGCTCCCCACCCCACCCCACCCCAGAGAAATGAACTGTTATTTGTTCCATGCTGACTTGAAAAGCTTCTTTTTTATACAAAGAGTCTATTGGGATTGTATTTTCCAATACACTGAATGTTGATATGGTCATGAAAAGCTTTAATACTGTTATTGTTCTCGTCGTTGTTGTTCTTCTTATTGTTATTGCATTGTTTATAACATTGTGGCCACCCCCTCGTCATCTTCTTATCTAAAAAGCGTGCGTGTACTATTCCCGTTTCATGTGATGGTTTCATGTAAAATGATCATACTGAGTGAGTGCATTTAGTTTGTTTTTTTCTTTCTGTGGTTTTTACAGCTCATGGTCAATATTAGTGCAGGAGCATGCAGTGATATTTATGTTACGTGTATTATTTCTGTTCTGGGTGTAGTGTCTTATGCTCACCTGTATGGTTACATTACCGTTGGGGTAGTTTGCTGTACATTTGATGCCTAGTGAGAATACATACTCATTGAATATTCAATTAAACACTGGCTGTAATGTGACAGAGCCTGTCTCAGTCTCTTGCTTTAATACGACTGTGTGTGTGTGTGTGTGTGTGTGTGTGTGTGTGTGTGTGTGTGTGTGTGTGTGTGTGTGTGTGTGTGTGTGTGTTTTGTGTTTTTTTTTTTTTTTTTGTGTGTGTGTGTGTGTGTGTGTGTGTGTGTGTGTGTGTGTTGTGCGTGCAGGCTCATCTCTCTGACCACTTCCTGTTAGAAATGAATCATCACGGGGCTCACCACAGAGAGTAGTGATTAGATTGTGAAAGGTCACTTGTATCTTCTCACTAAAAAAAAAAAAAAAAAAATATTTTTTTTTTTTTGTAAAAAAAAAAAAAAAAAAAAAAAAACATTTTATTAGATTGTTTTTCGTATACATTTTTCTGGTAACTTGAATTAGTGCAATACAGTAGAGCTATGAACTTGCATTAGTTTCTGTCCAAGTCCAAACAACAGCAGCAGTGTTTGGCCCGAGCTAGGGCCAAAAATCATATCTCTTTACGCAGACTGATTAAGAGAGAGAAAGAGAAATGGAGTGAAGCGTATGACACAAAAACCTTGGACCACAAAGCCGATTGTTACTGTATAATTCTGTGTATGAACTACACTGCAGACACGGGGACGGCTGACTCCTATAAACGGGTCCAGGTCATTGGTGTTCCATACGCCTCCGTGTATGAAATGTCTGTATCGTCACTGCGCTGCATTGTTATAAACTATGATTATCTCTATGGATAACTCGCTGTACTCTATATCCACCACGTTCCACTTAAAGTTACGCTGCGGATCCACTTTTGCGACACGACTGAAGCGTTGTGTCGTGACGCCTCCCCTCATTAGGACTTCAATAGGACGTCTAGAACAAAGGACCCGCGAGAGACTTCCCCCAGTCTCCCCTATGCTCTACTTCTATTGGATAGTCGCGTTGCGTTCAACAGATTAATTTGCATAATGATGGGACCCGGACAGCTTTTTCAAGATTTTTTCAAATGCAGCGCCGCCTTCCCGGGATGCTTTGCAGGCGCGTTAAAGTCGCTTGACGTCACCCGTAGGAATAAAGTGGAGGGCGGCGTGACAGAAATGTCGCACAGCCAGTTGGCTCTGTTAGAGCCGCGTGGTTATTTCTTCTGGATTTTTTTGCATTAACGTTCTGCTGATAGAGGTGAGCGGGACTGTGCAGCCGGCGAGCGGTTCATTTCCTGCTTTAATCTTCTTTTCAACTTCATCCGACTCCAGCAGTTTCTTCTTGTTTTTAGACAGCCCCCTCCCACGCAGACAGGTGAAGACGTGATCAGAGACAATCCACGGAGCCCTGAAGTCCCGCCCCCGCTGCTGCACAGAGCGCACCCTCTGCTTTATTCAAAGTTTATTAATATTGAATGTGTCACGTGTCCAAACTGCATCTAATTCGACACGCCACGTCAATGGGCAATACAGCCGCCAAATGTGAAGTAGATCGGATGAATGGTTCTCGAGATATTCGAATGACAGGCAGCCGGACATTAACACACACACACACACACATACTCCTTCCTATATAGTTAGATGATGAAAATATAACATGTCATACATTCGTTCATTGTGTTACTTATGGATGGAGTTATAGTGAAAATAAATGACTTTGTGCTAGGGACCCCCTGCAACCCTTTCAAGGACCCCTGGGGGTCCCCCAACCATATTTTGTGAACAACTGTTCTACATTACACATATCTGGTGGTTGTAAATGTCCATCAGCTGTCATAGTCAGCTGTTTATGTTTATTGTATATGAACTCAACACCTTCAAGTCTGCAAAATGGAATGGAGCTCAACAGTGTGGTTCTGGAAGTAAAAATCCCGTTCATTTTCTCCATAAGGATTCTGATTATCAGATATTATAAAGTCTAAACCATCCGAGGTACACTGACCACCAGCTACGAGGTTGTGAACGGGCAGTTTCTGCCCCTGTAGAAGCCGCAGTAGAACCTTGTTTTAAGAAAAACATGTTTTATTCACGGTCTTACAGAGAAATACTACGCTACCCACAATCCTAAGTGTAACAGCGCTGTCTCTGATTGGTCCAACTCGGTTTTCCGTACCCGTGAAACCGTGAATGGCTAGAGCGAGATGCTATCACTGAAGTCTATGATTGTTTCTATACACAGTCCTTTGTCTTTTTTTCAGTTTTCAAAAGGTTCTTGAATCAAATGTTTTATGGTGATGATTCATCTCTGAGCTTGGTTGGCTTGGTTCCAGACTTAAGAATTTATATATAAGCCTTTAATGAAACGTCAAAAGAGATATTAAATGGGGAAAAAAAAGTGGGCGATCACTGTTTAGCATTTTTCAAATGAAACTATCTGCTGCACCTGCTGATGCAGACTCTGCAACTGAAGCTGTAAAAGCATTGTGGTAAGACTTCACATCCTATAGGAGCACCAGATCACAAGAGATAAACTATGCTGTAATTAATGAGAGATAATCATCAGAACACTGTGTTTCAGTGTCAAACCGTACTTAACCCCATATCTGCATTTCTATTATATTCTTCTGTAATTTTACAGCATCCTCAAGCACTCAGAATGGCTTTATAATGAATTTAGAGCGCCCTCAGAGAACAACTATGCTGATTGGTAGCTTATAACTTTAGTTCAAACATAACGTTTCCAAAGTCTGCAGCCAGGAGCTAAAATACTGAAAAGGCAGCGGTGGAAGAAGTATTCAGATCCTTTATTTGAGAAAAAGTACTAATAGCACACGGTAAACAATACTGTGTTACAGTAAAAGTCCTTTTGATGCTTTTAAAAAAAATATTTCAGTATATTGTACACACCACTTACACCAACTTATTACCACTAGTTTTACACTACTTCTTTCTTCTTCAAATTCATGGTCAATAAACCTCATTTATATTCAATTCAATTTCCATTCAATTTTATTTATAGTATCAAATCATAACACGAGTTATCTCGAGACACTTTACAGAATAGAGTAGGTCTAGACCACACTCTATAATTTACAAAGCCCCAACAATTCCAACAATTACAGTAATTCCCTCAAGAGCGAGCAGTGCGACAGTGGCGAGGAAAAACTCCCTCTTGGGAAGAAACCTCGGACAGACCCAGGCTCTTGGTAGGCGGTGTCTGACGGTGCCGGTTGGGGATGTGATGAACAGTGGCAATAATAGTCACATTAATAATGGAACAGTGACTTCAAATGGTAGTCGTAGTAGTTCATGTCATATCAGGGTGCTGCAGGGCGTTACAGGATGTAGCGTGGCCCAGCAAAGCATGGATGGACGTAGCAGGAAGCAGCAGGGTTCAGCAGGACGCAGCATGACACTGCAGGGCACCGCAGAGCTTAGCAGGGAGTGCAGCAGGACCACGGCGACAGCTGCAACCAGGATCTTGGTGCCAACGTTCTCCAAGGAAATACGCTGGGGGAAAAAACATAAGGACTCCGGGGAGTAAACTCCCCAGAAGCTAGGATTAGTAACAAGCATTTCTGGGACGGGATGCGCACACAAATGGTAATAGAAAGGGAGAGGAGAGAGCAGCTCAGTGTGTCAAAGGAAGGTCTAGAACTATAACAGCGTAACTAAGAGAGACAGGTCAAAAGGAGAGGTAGCCTGTTCGGGCTTGGAACTCTCCCCTGCCGGATCGGGCTGTGCTGGCCTGCCTCCCTCTACTTTTGTTATATATTATTAATCTAATTATCATGATTCATATATTTATATGAAATTATATCAAATTTTTGTGTTCAAAAGCTGAAATTATGAATTATTTTGACTAATAGTTAAGATCAGAGGTAGAATTTTGTCACAGTTTAGTCTTAGGATACTGTTTTGAAACCATTTAAAGTGGGGTTTGTTTTCAAATGCTGTAGAATTTAAAGGTCCCATGGCATGAAAATGTCACTTTATGAGTTTTTTTTTTAACATTAATATGAGTTCCCCCAGCCTGCCTATGGTTCCCCAGTGACTAGAAATGGTGATAAGTGTAAACCGAGCCCTGGGTATCCTGCTCTGCCTTTGAGAAAATGAAAGCTCAGATGGACCAATCTGGAATCTTCTCCTTATGAGGTCATAAGGGGAAAGGTTACCTCCCCTTTCTCTGCTTTGCCCGCCCAGAGAATTTGGCCCACCCATGAGAGAGAGACATCATGGCCATATCCCCATGCTCCACCTTGCCCCCCCTCTCTCTCCTCAATAGCTACAGACACAGAAATGGCACATCCTAAGGAAAGCTCATTGTGGGACTGGCTCTAGTGGCTGTAATTCTGCACCAAGGCTGAATTTCGGGAAAGAGACTTCAGATACAGTATTAGGGGACCACTAAGGCCTATATAAAAGAGACTTCAGATACAGTATTAGGGGACCACTAAGGTCTATATAAAAGACACTTCAGATACAGTATTAGGGGACCACTAAGGTCTATATAAAAGCATTCAAAGAGCACCATGTCATGGGACCTTTAAAAAAAACCATCCAAAATTCAATGAAAGTAGTGAACTGATCCTTCGTTTAACTTGCGAGGAGCGTGGTATGGAACCATCTGTGTTATTGTTGGGGCAATTTGGTTGAAAGAAACCCAAATGTCTCATATAGAAACATTGAAAAGGGGTCAACAGGGGGGTTAAAGTATTAAAAGTAAAAGTACTCAATGCAGAACTCTCTTCCCATTGTAGAAAGTGTAAAGGATCCAACCAGTTGTGTGTTTAATGGTCTAATCATCTCAGCTGGACTTGTAGGCCGTTGTATTGTTGGCTAGTTTCATTTAGAATAAAACATCAGATTTTATAAACTACATGTGTTTTGTGTTCAAAAATCTTAACATGTAAAGTAACTAGTAACTAAAGCTGTCAGATTATGTAGTGGAATAAAAAGTACAATATTTCTCTCTGAAATGTAGCGGAGTAGGAGTATCCGCGAAATTGTGTTTGTTAAACCCACCAGACTCCATGTAAATAAACAGTAATTTTAGCATTGTAAAACACACTTCATTCAAAGTCGACAGAAACAAAATTAAAACTATGAAAAGCCGTTTTGGGTCGTTTTTTGTCTTTTCCAACCATCATAACTCTAGTTTTGGTTGAAATAAACACATAGTTTACCGATTTACATGTGAAAATATTTTGTCTATATACGCGCTAAAAGTAATTTTTTTAAATGGAGTCTGGTGGGTTTAGCGCTAGCGACTTCAGATCTGTTTCTGGTTAAACAGAAAGGTCTCAAAGAGGTTTTAAAGGTCTATCTCTGTAGGGATCCTTTCCATAAAGTTGTCAGACAGGCGAGCCTGTCAGTCGCAAAACCAGCACTTTTGTGAAAGTATACACAAGCTGCACAATTGCCCTATTATTAACTTACATTGTAGCTTGTTTCTCTGCTGCCGAATGCAGCGATCTCTCTTAATACTGGACCAATGTCAAAGATTGTTGTTCCCATCAGTCACTTAGACACAAAACCCTGGTTGAAAAAAATGGTACATACATGGTGGGTGTTTTATTTAATTGAAAAATTATAGATAATTTCATATAAATGAGTGACCATGAATTCCAACAATCAGTGTAAAACAACAAGTTGGTGCTAGTGGTGAATATACAAAAAATATATATACAAAAACTTTGTAATAAGCAACAAAATCGTTGAAAAAAGCAAGCAAAACGTGAAAAAAAACCAGACAAAAACGTAACGTAAACAGTGTCTAAGAAACAACACAAGGGTTAACTAGCAGATATCAACACAAATCTTCCACAGTTGATTACTTACATTAAGACATCATGTTTTATATTACAAGTTTTCTGAAATGTTATGTTTAAATATACAAATGGGGCATTTTCTTGCTAAATATGCACTAATTTGCATACATTTCCAAAAGAGAAATGTGAACATTGGACAACTCCAGGTTCAAAATTCTTGTTTCATTTTGTTGACATATTAAAATCAAAGGTTTTTACGGAAGGGATTTTTGAATATCACTTTTTATCACAGCCATGAAGCCAATTTTTTAGATATAAAATGTTACATGAAACAGACTATGAATGGTACATGACCAAACCTCTCTGAAAGTGCTGCTGAAGTCTGAGAAGAACTAATTTTCAGATTCCATACATTTTGCAAGACATAACAGGTGAATAGGGTACCATTTTTACTAATAGATATCACCATGAAACTTCCCCAGTTGATTGTATACGTTTAGACAATAATATTTTGTATTACACGTTTTCTGAAATGTGATGTTTAAATATGCAAACGAGGCATTATCCAATGCCAGGGGCGATTCTAGGATCAGATCATTAGGGGGACACGGATACAGTGCCTTGCAAAAGTGTTAACTTAAAAAGCGACAAAAACATTGAAAACAATTGTCTAAAATAAACTCCAAAAAAGCAACGAAAAGGTCAAGAGGCAACAAATGTCGGCAAAAGCAACACAATTTGGGAAAAGTGTCCAAAATAACCATTGAAAAAGGTGACAAAAGAATTGTCAAAAAAAACCTCGAAAGAATGTGTCCAAGAAAACTCTAAAAAGGCGACAAAATCTCTGAAAAACAATCAACAGAACGTTTAAAAAGCAGCAGAAATGTCGGGAAAAGCCATAAAAACATTGAAAATGCAACAAAACGTTCCAAAAAAAGCAACAAAAACCTAAAAAGATTTGCTTACGTAAACAAGATATTAGATGATACGTTGTGTGCGCAGGATATAAATGCAATTTTACAGGACTTGCCATGACTTTCCCATCAATTTCCACTTTAAAGATCCCATATTGTAAAAGTGAGACTTCCATGCCTTTGTTGATAAAGCAGGTCTAGGTGCTATATAAATACTGTGAAAGTATCAACGAGCCGTCAGGACTTCCTTACTGTTGTGATGTCACAACTATACTATACAGTATATAGGTAGGAAGTGCCGTTACAGTGCCGTTACAGTCATTCCCCGGCTGCAATGACAGTGCAGAGACTCTGAGAGCGCTTATGTGGAAGACCAAGAAATGCAGACCAATCAGAGCAGATTGGGCTTTTTAGGGAGGGGTGGCTTAAAGAGACAGGCGCTAAAAAACAGAGGGGGAATACAGGTATATTCAGACAGATGGTATTAAAAAATAATGTGTTTCTGAACATTAAAGCATGTCAATATGTTGTAGTAGAAACCCAAAATACGAGTATGAACCTGGAATTGAGAATAATACGGGACCTTTAATCAGTGATTCCTACATTTCCGACAATGCCCTTTGACAGCACACAGAGAAGAAGAGAACATGCTGGCTAACTGGTAGGTGGACAGTGGGGTGTGTCAGCAATTGCAGTCTTTTCGTGTGCTGAAAACTGAATGCACCGCCGAACTAACTAACACTTGTTGATGGCCCTGTTTGCAGCGACTGTGTCTGCTCCGTTCTGTGCACGAGACAATGCTCTGCTGTGGTTTTTCAGTCTCTGACTGCATTGCAAAACCAGCAAAGTGGAGCAACAGTGGCAGGGTTAATTATGGCTGACACGTCGGGAGGGGGAGGGGGAGTCCTCATCCTCACCCACCCTTCCTCCCTCCCTTCCTCCTTCACACGCTGCAGGAGGAAGAGTCTGACAGAAAAGGAGAAGTCACTGATGCATGGATAATAGTGTACCAGTTGCAATGAGAGAGGTACGTGATCAATAGGAGTGAAAAAGGCCAACGTTGATCTGTGAATACAAATGCAACTGCATAAGAATGTATGTTATGCATGTATAATGTGTTGGAGTGGAGACGGTCTATGTTTGCAGTACATGCTCTCATTACTTCTGCCAGAATGCCAGGTTATTATGTCACACAACAGTTTGTCAAGCAGCATGTGGCTGATGACTCTTTTTTTTTTCTTCTTTTTTTTAATCTATCATGCTTTTTATATTTACTTTTTGGTATACAGTAATGACAACACACACACGTTTCAATTCAATTTCAATTCAATTTTAGTTATAGTCTCAAATCACAAAAGGAGTTATCTCAGGACACTTTAAAGATAGAGTAGGTCTAGTTTATAATTTACAGAGACCTAACAATTTACCACAATTTCCCCCCAAAGAGCAAGCATTTGGCGCGACAGTGGCGAGGAAAAACTTCTTTTAAACAGGCAGAAACCTCGGACAGACCCTGGCTCTTTGTCTGCCGCTGCCTGTTGGTACACAGAAACAGACATACAGATATAGAGATATATGTTTTTGGCCTTTGGTCTTCTCCCGACAGCGACGATATTTCACGTATTCAACTGTTACAGTGAGTTCAATTTTCCAACATGAAGGTCTAAGTGCTGTTTCAAACACCAGAGTTAAATTCTGGTGGGTAAATAGCTAAGCTTGATTTCCAACTGGACAAATCGGGTATTTAAGGGTCCAGTTGCACTGTGTGGTGTTTGTCATAATTTGATCAGTTGCGGTTTTGAGTTAACATTGTATGCACCACAGAAAACACAATATAAATGGAAATTACAGGCATTATGTTGCATATTCCTAAATAAATGTGTGCTTAATCAATTTACCATAAACTAATTACTAACTAATGCATACAGAATGCACAGAGTGGACAAAATGATGGGACAGTAGGACTACATAGCTCATTTTTATCCCTTAGGATAAATCCAGCCCTGGACAATTAGTGAACCTTACTTATTATGTTGTTGGTTTATAAGTAGCCAAATTTAGGGTTCATTTGCAAAATGACATATATCTGTTTTTATGTATTTCCTTAAATTATGTATTTTGTGTGTGTATGCAATCCAAGGAATATCCAAATGGTGTTGTTAGATATCTCAACTGTTTTACATTTTCATAAATCATGTTTTTGTGCACTCAAGGAAATATCGATTTATTAATTTGTTCATTTAGCAGGGGCAATGCACAATACATATATATATTGTAGCCTACCATAGGTCTGTAGGGAGTGGAGTTAGGAACTAGAGGGTTGCTGGTTCAAGTCCCCGTATGGACCAAAGAATGGTGGGGGACTGAGAAGTGTCAGTTCAAGGAACCGAATCCCCAACTGCTCGTTCAATCAAATCAAATAAACTTTTGTCGATTTATTCAGTTTAAGAATGTCTTTTTATCTATTTTTGTAAATAAACTTTTTTATATATTGAGTATGTAAATAGGGAAATCAGCTAATATAATATCCTGTAAAGTTCAGAGTACAGAAAGCTGCACTCAACCCCAAGAGAGTTATAGCTATAGTTAGCTATACGCTATGAAAAGTGCCACTTTATACCTGTGTAGACTAAACCTTTCATGGCAACCACTTTGTTTAATGTGTATTTAACCCGCAACACATTTCACATGTCACACACTGTATCAGGCGCTATAATGGCCTTTTAAAACTGTCACGCAACTCTTGGTCGCTCTGTTTTAGTGTTGGGTAGTAACTCAGGCTAATGGCTAACAGTAACCGGTTTTATTAGGCTACTTCCAAGCAGTGAGTAGGCTTACTAAATTACACAAGGTTATGCATTGTTTTTGTTGTCACGTCACACCCTAAATATCTCACAGAAATGATTGTAGGCCTACAAATGGATTTTATATCTAAATTTTTTTCCCCTTCCTTGGCTGATAAATGGTGTTGTAAATGTTCTTATTTAGTTTGAGCAAAAGTATGAAACATTGCTTCTATTAGCAGTCCTTGCCAAACATATGAGAATGGAGAAGCTAACCTGCTGCAGGGCTGTAAGAGGCAGAATGTTAAAGGTGCTCTAAGTGATGTCACACGTTTTTTAGGCTACAACATTTTTTGTCACATACAGCAAACATCTCCTCACTATCTGCTAGCTGCCTGACCCCTGAACACACTGTAAAAAAACGCGGTCTCTGTAGACAGCCCAGGCTCCACAAACGGCCACAAAAACAAACTGCGCCAACCTGCACCACCAAACATAACAAACAGTGTTCCAGCCAATAACTGACAAGAAGGAGCTGGTTGAGCCATCACTGCAGCAGCGTTAGCACGTAGGCTACTTCATGACTCAATCAACACTGGAACACTGTAGGGAGGAGAGGTTTGCTGTAGGCTATGTGACTAAAAATGTTGTAGTCTAAAAAACATGTCACATCACTTAGAGCACCTTTAAGTAACAGGTAGTTAAGGCATGTAAATGAAGTAGGCCTATTCGCCATTCTTGAGAAAAGTCAGAGGACCGGGTAAGTTGATGGCTTTCTTTTCTAATAATTGGTCTTGAACAACTGTCCCTGCCATGTTTCCACTGAATGTCATGGAGCGCTTTTGTTTAATTTCCAATTACATCTCAGTTTCTCTTTGACACTGACGCTGTGTGATACTGATACAGTAGATGACCGTCAGGACGTCTGTCTGCTGCTGGACCAACACTTCCGGCGAGAAGAGGCACGCGTCCAGCGGCAGCGTCAAGTTCTCGTTAATTGTTCACGATAAGCCCGGAAAGTAGACGATTCAGCCTTGCAAAATAAAAGCGCCAACCCTTAACTCACGCTCACCACTCAATCTATTTACAACTACCATGTAACAATATGGATATTTTATTGAACATGGGCGTTTCAAGGAACATGGCAATAATTTTAGACTTGATAAATAATATTTTTTTTTATTTTAAAGTAGGCTATTTTCAAAGTTTCAAGCAATATTGCAATGTAGAACAATGTGATCCATCACTGATAATAGCTAAAGATTATAATACAAATATTTAATGATAAAAAATAAATCTGAGAAGTGGACAAAAATAATATATTCAGTTTTAAATTTAAAGTCAAGATCGATCCTACAGATTGTTCGTGATATGGAGTTGTACTATTGGTGAAGTAGCCTATTTAGTACCTTTTATTCATGTTTTTGTGGAGCATATAGTAGATGATGTTTTTTATGTTTACATATCCTTAGCTGGTCTTGCATTTACTTTTGCTACTCTTACGCGTAAGTGTTCCTGCATGCAACCAATACAGTTTAGCTTATCTTAATAAGCTTTTATTTTTAAAATGATGACCGGAAGTTTAATTTGTCTTCATTGTAGGTGCATTGAGATTGGTGCGTCCAGGCGGCGGAGGCACACACACATAGGCTGTGCACACACACAAAGAAAGGTATCAAATACTAAATATTTGTATCACAGCTCATGATATTGTAACAGCTTATTGTCATTTAGAGGGTGTTAGCACTGTACATGTATCCGTGTTACCGTTAAAGGAGAATGTAGGAGTCGGATGCATCCTGTGACTGGCTGCACTGAGATCAGCTGCATGTCGACGGATATAGCTTTAAAAATGCGAGGAAAGCCTTTAAGTGAACGGCGTGGTGTCTTTGTTTTGAATGTCGTATTTTGGGGTTCAACGCGTTAGGAACGGCTTGACAGCGCTGTAGCACCTCGCTGACTTCTTGGGGTGAAAGTTTCATTCGTCTGGAAATTGTTGAGGTGTAGTGTTGGGGTTCCCTGCCGACTGCGACATCGCCCCGTCGGTGCATTTCTGCTTTTCCATCCCCGACCTTTTCGACTTAACCGAGAGCAGAGGTCTCGTGTTTGCTCGCTCTGTGGTGTCGGGCACAAGTAGGCCTTTAGCCCAACTATTTCACCAAATGATTTCCTTTGTCGCAGCCCCGACAAGGCTAAAAATAACACTCCGACTGCAAACATTAGCTGAGGCCAGAATTCAGCGTTGTGAAAGAAGAAAATGCTCCGCCGATAAGCGCGAGAAGTTCCTCAATAACATCCACACAGTGGCGGTTTAACCGATGGGTCCAGTTGAACTCGGGTCAACGTCTCGTCCGTCCAGGCCTGGTAGGCTAGTTTAAAAACGACGGGAGCGTTTATGGAGTCAGTGACTGCACCGTGGGATTCACAGTTGCAGTCTATAGCCATCACAGTTGCAGTCCCTAGCCACGATGTGTACCGTTTACGCATGTAGAAAACGGTCTGCAAGATCCCATTTAAAAAAAAAAAAAATAAATAAAATAAAAAAAAATGTAAAGTTTCCGCGCTTATTGGTGACAGTTGACACTTCGTAAAACATGGTAAACATGGAGGGTTGGAGAGGAATTGTAAGCATCCTCTTTTTTTTAATTGGGAATGCAGGGGTACCACCAGACGGTGGTACATTTCAATCAAATCCTAATTTAGTTCACACAACCCACTTCAGCTTACGGGTATTTGAAGTAGAAAAGACAACTGAAACGTTATTGAAATATTATTGTATTAAACGCATGCCGAATTCTGGATTTCTAAGTCTTGCACAATCTGGAATTGTTTACCCTTAAGCCTTAAATCTCTGCAGTTAGATGTCAGATTTTTTAAATGGGGTTAGATGTGTAGTAAAGATTGAGGGCAAATGTGGTTTGGCTTGTGTAACTTTTCTAAATCTTGTGTTTTTTTTGCATGTTAACCAGGCTCGGTATGTCGGATGAAGATTCCCGTGCCAGCACCAGCTCTTCCTCCTCTTCATCGTCAACTCATCATCATCATCAACATCAGCAGCAGCAGCAGCATCAGCAGCAGGACACAAACACCCCGAAGAAACGAGAAAGCAAAGCCAGCATGAGCAAGACTTCCAAACTCCTCTCTACTAGTGCTAAAAGGTGGGCTTGCTTATGGCTGCACTCAGGAGTGTGGTGCACGAGGAGCCCACCTGTATTTTACACCGGCTACTGTGAGCAGTTTACTGGCAGCTACAGTTTACCCTGGATATATTGCCGCTATTCCCAAGACTGATGTTCGGTCTCTTCAGGACCAAATCCGTACCCTTGCAAATTTTGATGCGGCCCGCAAAAATCTATTTAGGTTCAGAATAAACTTGGGCCTGCCTAATATTTGCAAACTGCACTTATGCACCACTCAAAGCTAGTGTTGGGCATCGTTGTGATATTAACCATTCTGATTCCATTTCCAATTCTTCGTTTCGATTATAGATGGAGTTGTTATTTCACAGGGAAGAGGAACTTTTATTTTGATTCAGTGGTGATTTACAGTTTTACCAGGCTTTTCAACGTTAAATAAAGCCACACATCAACCGCCTGAAAGTACGGTTGTTGCTACAGAAACCAAAACTTGAACCCAATTTTCCAAACTGTTCCAATAAAAAAAAACCCGATTCCATTGGAATCGTAATTTTTTTTAACTATTCCAAGTTGGAACTGGTTCTTGATGCCAAATCCTACTCAAAGCCGAATTTGGCAGATTTTGAGTTTGCATATTCAGGCCTGCTTTTTAAATTGCAATCAGAATGCATTGTTTTGCTAAATTCTTTGATGACTAAGGAAGGAATCTTTTTAAAATATAAACTAAATATTTTTTTAAATGGCACCACACTTCCACGGTAGCGTAACAGTCATGACCAGTCGAATGACGAACGTCGTGCTCGAGCTATGTTACTGGTTGCACGGCGTTCGTCATTCGACTGGTTGTGACTGTGATCCCAAGATGGCGCCCGCCTGTATATGTGAACGGTACAGTCTTTCTAAACTTATCTTTTAAATAAACTGTCTGTGTCTGTGTGTCTGAAGTGTGGGGCTATTTTGAGCCTTGTTAGTGGTATAGAAATAGAGATTTGTTTTTATTTTACCTGTGCCCCGACGACTAGCATTATAAGCTAATTAGCGGTTTGTGCTAAAACTGGTCACAATCGATTAGCTAGAAAACCAATCCCAGAGAACGGTCAACTCGGTACACACGTGTTATTAACCCCTAGGTTCATTTTGCGCCGAATTTCTCCTTTAATTCAACAAGCAAGTTGCTGTGTTTTAGCAGAATAATGAAAGCAGCAGAACTGAGTAAACTTTTAATATCTGTTTACTGTATGTATCACAAGTAATATCGTTATTGTGATGTTCAACGTTGTCGCATATGATCCTCCTATCGTGCAGCCCTATTGATGAGGGGCATGTTCAAGGTATGCCATTTCCATAATTGACGTGGGTTGTCTTTTGTGAAATTTCTGCCAAAAAAGAAATATTTCCTCATATCCACCAGGCCGCCTCCAGCCTTCCATCCAGGCTTGTGAGTTTTGATTTACAGTTTTTGATCAGAGCTTAGCGTTTGATGCGTACATTTTCTTTGCTTCTGCAGAATTCAGAAGGAATTGGCGGACATAACATTGGATCCACCACCAAACTGCAGGTGAGTGAATTATGAGAATGATTATTGTGTAATTAGAAACGTGGGTCATTGATAGTGTGTGTTTCAGTGCAAGTGTGGTAGTATTTTTTTTTTTAAAGGGAACATTAAGTGTATTATGACAAATTAATGCAAATAGTCCTTCATGTGGCCGTCTTGAATGCAAAAGGTGGAAAAGCCCGTCTCCGTCTGTATGCCAGAATGGGAAAATTTATTTTTGCTTCGCGTGCAGGTTTTTTTCACTAGTATTTATTTTGTCTGCCACTCAAAATGTTATCTGCCACTTTTGAAATTGTTGAGCTCAATGAAGAATGGCATTTAGATCATTTAGACATTTAATGTAAAGAAGATATCATTCAGTGTTTGATATATTTCCACAAAAAAAAAAATTACATGTGTGGAAAATTCCTGTGTTAAAATTACACCGTAGCTTTTGGGGAGCCCTATTTTTCAGGGATGTAAGGGCAAGTCTTGGTGATCACCCCTATAATAAACAAAGACAGTAAGGCATCTTTTTCTTATACGTAGTTTAGTACTTTTCTTTCTGGCAGAATTTATCATTATGGTCAACTTAAATATTTCCTGGATTGTGTATCACCATAGCCCCTAAATGTCGAAGAAGAGAGACCACCGTGTATAATGTTGATGTTTGAAAAAAATAGACAGCGGGCCTTGTGTTTTTGCTGTTCAAAACCAAATTGACAATCAGGGTGATCTCCTCGGGTCAACCTTTCTATCTTTGTATGAAGCTTATCTCCCTAAAAACTCACTGAATGTGGACATCCACTTTCAGAGCTGTGAAGCAGTCTGTCCTGTTACGTCTGTCAAGCTAACTATTAAAGTAATACGCTCGTTTGTTGAAATAGGGTTATTCACCGTCTCCTCTATATTTATATAGGTGGGCAAATGCATTTTTGTCTCGGTGCATGCATTGTCTTAGTCTGGCAGCCCCGCCGCTAGCTTAGCTTAGCGTAGTGAATGGAATCCTATGTTGCCGGTTAGCTTGTTGTGAGTAAAAGTGACCCAACAAAAACAAAACCTAATTACTTCTTGTGGCCAAGTTCACGAGTACAAATAGCAATGCAGATTAAAGGTGCTGACACACTAAGCCGACGGCCGACCGCTGACAGAAAAGCCAGTCGAGATGATCAGTCGCTTCCCCGAGGTCCAAAAAACTGCCTCGGAACACACTGAGGCGACGCGACTTGAGAAACGTAATACGTCTACATAGCAGCAGGCGGCGCTACTCTGTATTGTTGCCCAAGAAATGAAAACTGGCAGCTGATTGGACGAACGCGTCACATGGGTTTGTTTTCTCCGGAAATTCAAAGCCAGACTGTCATGGCGGCCGTTCAGAATACGATCTCATATTGTACTAAAATAGTTCACTGAAACATGTTTCTGAAAACATTTTAAGCGAGAAATAGGCCGTGCAGTTGCTGAATCTGTCTTCATTTCAGCTCAACAAAGGTCAGTTTAAAAGATTTTCGTCAGATTTTGAGAGAATATAGTCACCTCATTCCGCTCCCCATTTCCGGGTGAGTCCCGACTGCCCTGCCGCCGACTGAACATGTCAGGTCGGCGAAAATGAACGGTGACAGCCCCTCAGACTGACGAAGGCATGGGACACACCGAACAGATTCGAGTCACTGACCTCGCCAGACTGTCCAACGGCCGATTTTCGGCCTAAGACTAGACGATTTTCTAGGCAGATATTGACTTGGGACTATATTGGTTGGAAGTAGGCTACCGGCAACATAGGATTCCATTCACTACGCTAAGCTAAGCTAGCGGCGGGGCTGCCGGACTAAGACAATGCATGCACTGAGTCAAAAATGCGTTTGCCCGCCTATATAAATATAGAGGAAACGTGAATAACCCTATTTCAACAAACTGTTGCGTATTCCTTTAACTTAGCTTTAGCTCTACACGTTTGCTTAAAATGCTAACTCATCATTAGGGGTCATCAGCCTGATATCAAATGATTTAGCTGTTCTGTTATGAATAAAGATTATGGCACTTTTAAATGTCATGATTATATTTGATCAGTATTGAGTAATGTTAAGTATTACACAAATGTAATATCTAATAATAAATAGTCACATTTACTTAAAAGCTGACTTATCTCTGGCTGACTGGCATGAACTCTACAAGGACCTCAACAACAAGCAACTGCCTCCCTTATCTGATTCTAGTCATGTACTTGGTACAACAAAAACAATGTAGACCACAAAAGCAGGCCTGGAGTAAACACAATATTAGCCCAAAAAAAGGCAATTAGATTTTAACCTGAAATAGTTCAGACCTAGTTGTTTATTGCTAAGTTTCTGCAACTCGACCTGTGCCCAAAGGGATCTGTGACACATTCAGGTCCCGGTTAGCGTGCCTAGAAAACAGATCTCCTACCTAATCAAACAGCATTTTTTTTGTTTGCCAAATAGTTCCAGTTTGACCCGTCTTTCAAACAAGCTTGGCAGGTTTGGACACGTGTCATGCAAATTAATTATCACCATGTGCTACACGTGTTAGAGCTACTACTAGGCTCGTTCCATAACTTAACATGCTGAATGCCACACAGTTGTTTTGCATGATACATCTGACGCAAATACTGGATTCTGGCAAGCATTCATAAATCTGTTTGGTATGCATATCAGGGTTGGATGAATTGCATTGTGTCATTGAAGTGAAGCTGTTGCAATCTTGTGTCGACACACCCTCGCTACAATAAGGATACTGTGGCCTTGTGCAGGTGTAAGGTGTTCAGAGGAAGGAAATAAAAATGCTCAGGAAGACTTGATGTCACTTTTATGAAGCCTTTTCTAACAGTTCAGGTATCTTTAAGTGATCAGTGACAACAGGTCTGTTGGGATTGTTGGCAGTAAAATAAAGCTAGTGCAGGGTTTTTCCTGGCTCAGAGTGGGCCTTTGGGGCGGGGGGGGGGGAGAGACTGCACACGGCAGCAAGAATGATCGGTCCGCGTAGAGTAAAGGCAATGAGTCTGTGTTACCTTATTTGGTAGAAATCTATGCATTTACCTGTTATTTCTGACAATTTTATTAACAAAAATGTATATTATGCTTGAGAAAATAAAACCCCAGTTAACATAACTGGTTATAAAAAAACAGTATAAATATTTCAATAAATCACGGACAGAGTCCGATACAGCCTGACTTTGGAGATAAAAGTGAGATTAGCTCTCATATTTCAAGTTTATGTTCTGCTTGTTCAACGGTTGTTTGGTAAATTGCTCTTAAACAGATTCAGAGAGGATTTGAAGTACTATTTTTATCCTCAATTCTTGTCATTTTGGTGCTGGTGATTTTCCTTTGGGGCTGGCTAAAACCTCTTTGGGGGGTGCCAAAAATTCCTCTATGCAGGAAAAACCCTGATGTGAGGTGTGTCTGAACTGAAGAATGCAGGATTGTTGACATGAGATTTTATTTTGAAGTTCTTATTTTACAAGCGTAACAGTTTAATCTGATAAGATTATGAAGTCAAAATTGCTTCCCTGTAGACAAAGATGATGGTTTCCTGTAGATTAGATAAAATGGAGTCCGTCACAACCAGCACAGAATGGGCCAAAAGAACCGTAACTATTTAGAGAGCGATAGAGCGAGAGAGAGAGACCCCGCAGAATGACTGAACCTGTGTTCATGGGGCGCACGCTCAACCAGCTGAGCTACCAGGGCGCCTCGAACTGTATTTTTGAAGAATGAAGAATAGAATCCTATCATTAACCTATTGTCCCTCATTTTAATTTATGAGCATAAGGGACAGTCCCAGTACAAGACAGTGGCGGTCAGAGCTGTGTTTAGGTCTTTCTTAGTCTCGCATGGCCAGACCTTCCTGCACAGCACTGCGGAGGAGGGTCCGGCTAATACATACAGCATTCCAGGATGGGAGAAAAACGTGCTCTGGTTTATTGGCATTTCTTTAAAACGATCACAATTGTCTTGGGCGACGCCGGACAGAGCCTCGGTGCCGCGGCAAAATAGTCTCGGAAAGGAACTTGTTTTGTAGGAACAAGTAGTTTTAGTCGTGCAACAGAAAACTCAGATTGGACAGATAATCTAGCTAGCTGTCTGGATTTACCTTGCCAGAGATCTGAGGAGCAGTTAACCATAGTCCTCATAAATCCACCAGAGGTTAGAACGCCAAAATAAAGAAAGAGAGGAAGGGGATTGACATCTTGCCGAAAAGAGGGCCATCCGATGGAATTTCTGGTGGCACCGGAGCAATCCCAGAAGTAGAACGTCGTGGATATAGACTAGGGCCCCATCTTGCACTCAGCGCAAATGCCTTTGTACACCGACGCATGTATCATTCATATTTTGCACCCGACGCACCGAGGACTTCCCTCCACAGACCCACGTCGGTAAATTAGGGAATGTATTTGTGCTCCCGGGGGGCGGTTCAGCGAAAAGAGGAGGCGTGTTCAGGCGCAGACGTACCCTGGTGCTATTTTGCAGTTTCAGAAAACAATTCCTCCACAGACCAGGAAAAACCTGGTCTAAAGTCAGTGGTGCGTTATTCAGATTCTATTTTAGGGGCGCATGCTTGGCCATAATGTAGCGAGTGCACAACGCGCGTACACTTTGCTTCTCTCATCTACACGGACGCAGCAGTTCGCATTTTTGCAAACCATACATAATTACAAGGAACAATATTACTGAAAATGCGCTTCAGATGTTTGGATAGATCAGGAGGCACTTTACAGTACAATCCTCAAAAACTTTTCCATGAATCATGGATGTGTTGATGACATAAATGAGGAAATATTAGAGGACTTAAGGAGACGTGATGTTGAACTACGGCGGGATTGGACACTCCTGCGGAATCTGGTCTGGGAGTGGCAATGTGCTCCTGGTGGAGCGGGTGGACGGAGATGGAGTAGGGGGAGGAGGAAGGGGCACAACAGGAGCAGGTGGTGCGTTTGGAGGCCCAGTACAGTGTTTTAACTCCACTTTCTAGTATCGACTCAGCTCGTTCGGAACCTCGACTGAGGTGGTACCAAAAAAGTACCAGGTCCTATGACCAGGTACTAACTTTTGCTAAAAGCAAAACTATAAAAGAGCGAGTCGAGCTGCGCCGTACCATGCAGTGGAAATGCGGCATTAAAGTCAGTAGAAAGATAGCCCCAACCTTTTCTCCAATTAAAAAGGACTCTGCATTTGAACATTTTCTTTAAAGCTGTTAATGGTATTCTCTTAACATAGCCTGATGAGATCAAGTCTTTTCAGTGCAACAGACAAGCCTTGCGTAGCCAACCACCTCGAATATTTAATTGTTGTGTGTTGCTATGCAAGGTTTGTCTGTCACTGTTATTGTCCTAGGATTTTGGCAGGCCAAAACATATTTTTGATTAATCTGTAGCCAAAAATAGTTCCCAACAAATACACTCCTCCTTTTTTAAGTAATGTATGCAAGAAAGTACAATGCCTAGCTGTTATAGGAAATTAAGGAGACTTTTTCTTTCTTTCTTTTTTTTTTTTTTTAAACTGAAACTACATATTTGTAGGAACCCGTAGGCTTGTGGCTGAGTGTCACAGACAGAATGGAGAAAAATGAACATGATGGTTTTGGTCAAATGTGTTGACAATAAGAAAAATACAGAAGAATGGCGCCACATCTTAATTTATAATTCAAATCTCAGTCAAGTCCCAAGTCTTCAGCTCTAGTAAGTATGTTGTCTTTTGTTTAATAAATTCACAGTCGATGGTGGAACAATTGGTGTCACATTCTGTACCTTGCATTTTCAGATAATTTTTCTAATATTTGGCACAAAGTAATGTTCATTCTTAGGGAGCTGTGCTGTGGTTCTCTCGGACACTGACAGAGATCTGTGTTTTCAGGCATCTCCCTTTGTTTATTCGCTCACGCCTAAGTTTAAGAGACCTTGTCCTCACCTGGCCAAATGAACCAAAAGGAGGAAATGCCTCTGTGTTGAGATAAACGGCTCCAAACACGCGTAATGAGCGATTTATCTCTCTGTCTTCCCAGCAGCGTGGAGAAAGGCCCCATCTCTTCATTTAGTCCTGTTCCACTTGGTGAAAATCCCTTTATTCAGCAACACGTTTAGAAAGGGGATTTTTAGTGGATTTAGCTTCTTTCTGTTTCCTTTAGCGCAGAATCTGCTCATTAGGCTATGAAGGGAGCCGGCCAGCCACGCCTCGCAGATGCTGTTTAATGGATTACACATCGATGAGTCAGTCGGTTGTCGTCTCACTTCTCTCGAGGTTGTTTCAGGCCTCCACGCTCTTTTAAATGGGCGCTGACGGATAAAGAAAAGACTTATACTGACCGGTTTCCATTATCCCCAGCGCCTCCCTCGTAGCATTTTTTTTGTTTTATGTGCACTATGAGGCTTTCATCTGTCATTTCACAAAATCGAATTACACTCCACACAGGGAATGCCGTGCAGGCCGTCTTCTTATTTTTCTGCTGCCTCGTTTCCACTGAAGTGTGAACTGCAGACATAACAGGCCTGTCTTGCCCCCCCCCCTCCCCACCCACCCTGTGTAGCTTTCATTCACCATGTTTTATTCCTTTAGTTACTTTATTTATGGCTCCCTTCCTGACACTCGCACTCATTCTCTCTATATTTAACTCCGCCTTGTGTCCTCCTACGCTGTCGTTCACCATGTCTCCTCTAAAGATGTAGTCCCTGGGTGTCAGACGAATTCCTGACATTCCCGGGGTCTGGGGGGGCTCATGACAGCCAAGCACAGTTAGACGCTGTCTACAGCAGGGTGATTAGTGCTAAGTAGGGTTGGACAGATATGGTGTTTATGGAGAGTTACTGATATCTTTAGGTGTGTGTGTGTGTGTGTGTGTGTGTGTGTGTGTGTGTGTGTGTGTGTGTGTGTGTGTGTGTGTGTGTGTGTGTGTGTGTGTGTGTGTGTGTGTGTGTGTGTGTGTGTGTGTGTGTGTGTGTGTGTGTGTGTGTGTGTGTGTGTGTGTGTGTGTGTGTTATGTAGGCCAGTGTGGTGGTATGGTGTGAGCGTTGAGGTGTGACATCTGTGTCAGATAGGAGGTTTGTTTGTATTGTTGTAGCTTTAGCAATTGTGTGTGTGTGCTGAGGTTTTCTCAGCAGCTCGTACATCTCTATAAACAGCCTCCTCTCTGGAGAGGAAGTGGCTGGCCTGTACACCGTTGTTACTTCACAAAGCCCTGAAAGCGGTGCTCTAAACTGCTGCACTGAGGAAAAATCTGAAGACTTTTCCCCTCTGCATGCCAGGCTTTAGTTGGACAGAAAGGGGAAGTAGATTTTTCATTTCATCTCCCGTCAGCTTCAGATAGGCCTGAGTGTCAAACCGCAATACTTGTGTGGTACCGACTGAAATGTGTGCGTAGAACTGATAATCTGTCTCCAGACTGTCCTGAAAGTTGGCAACAAGTCTGGTCAGATTCGTAATCTTGTTTACTTTATACTCTGATTATATGTCCTGATTTTAATACAAATGAAACTTGATTTAATCATTTTATATTGGAAATTTCTTGTGTGGCTTCTTTGGTTTGTTTTTATTTATTTTATTGTTTCACAACTTGAGAGGCTTTTTTTGGTTAAATGAAAATAAATGTTTACAGGGAAGGAATAGATGCCATTTTAATCCAACTGAACATTTTTTGTGATTATTATGCCTAACATGTCTAAAGCAGGTCTTTCAATTAGATTTTACTTTTTAAACTCTTAAATGAACGTTGCCAGGTTTTTTTTAATTTTTTTTTAATTTTTTTTTTATTGAATTGTTAAAAAATAGTACTAGTAAGCTAACATGTCAAATGGTACCCAGCTGTAGTCAGGCCGATAGTGCTCGTTGTCTTTTCTGTTACATCCTGACAGTTCCTGCAGCGCCTCCATCAGACCAAATCTTCCAGTTTCACACAAGAAATGTTCAACTCAAAATTGGGACATTGCTGTGAAACGTGCTGTGCACATTCATGCGTGTTCATGTGTCAAACTCAAAGCTCGCGGGCCGAACCCAGCCCCTCGCAAAATTTGATCCTACCTCACCTAAAGTTAAATTTTGGCCCACCTAGTTGTGCACCAAACGAAAAAGACTGGAAATTGTTTTTCAAACTGCAATTACACAACACTGAAGCAGAATTTGGTAGCTTCACTGTCTTTGAGACTCAGAAATTCAGTTTGCATATTCAGGCCTGAAACAGGTTGCTGTGAGTCGGCCGTGTGGTAGTTTTAAAAATTTAATCTTTGTTTTAAATGATTTGCTAAACTCTATGATGGCTAAGGAACTTTTTGGGGGCTTTATGTCAACCAAACTGTAAGTGAGAAGACTATATGAGACATGCAATAATACAGTCAAAAATATTTGACTTTATTTGACTCAAAATAAAAAGCATGTCAATAAAATATACATGTCCGGCCCTTGATATGATGCTTATTTTCCAGTGTGGCTCCTAGTGAAATTGAGTGTTTTTTTTTTTTTTTTCTTTTTGTTTTTTTAACAGTCTGGTGACCCTATGACTTCCTCCATCGCCACCCTCAGGACAGGACAAAGAATAGCAAATCAATATGGATTGTATTCTCTCTTTCTCTTTCTTATAATGAACACTGCAGCCTCTGGGTGTTGCTGATGGGACTTCAAAGGTCCCATGGCATGAAAATGTTTTTTTTAAAGATTATTTTTGGGGTCATTTTTAGGCCTTTATTGACAGGACAGAGGAAGAAATGAAAGGGGAGAGACAGAGGGAATGACATGCAGCAAAGGGCCACAGGTCGGAGTCGAACCCGGGCCCACTGCGTCGAGGAGTAAACCTCTATAAATGGGCACCCGCTCTACCAATTGATCTAGCTGGGCGCCCTCTTTATGAGGTTTTTTAACATTAATATGAGTTCCCCCAGCCTGCCTATGGCCCCCCAGTGGCTAGAAATAGTGATAGGTGTAAACCGAGCCCTGGGTATCCTGCTCTGCCTTTGAGAAAATGAAAGCTCAGGTGGGCCGATCTGGACTCTTCTCCTTATGAGGTCATAAGGAGCAAGGTTACCTCCCCTTTCTCTGCTTTGCCCGCCCAGAGAATTTGGCCAACCCATGAGAGAGAGACATCATGGCTTTCAAACAAGCAAAGTGGCAGTTGGTCAAGGCCCCAACCTCCACCTTGCCCCCCCTCTCTCCTCCTCAATAGCATTAAAAGCTACAGACACAGAAATGGCACATCCTAAGGAAAGCTCATTGTGGGACTGGCTCTAGTGGCTGTACTTCTGCACCAAGGCTGAATTTCGGGAAAGAGACTCCAGATACAGTATTAGGGGACCGCTAAGGCCTATACAAAAGCATCCAAAAAGCAGCACGTCATAGGACCTTTAAACATTAAAGGCATACTATGCCGTTTCCTTTTTGGCAAACAGCTACCCTTAGATTCGCTGTGGAGTACTTGTATTTAACGTTACTGTCCTCAATACCACTCCCGCAGAGCCGTCTCTGCACTCACGGCCTGATCCCCTCCCCCCTGTAGGACTGGTCTTATTTTCAACAATGGATGAATCAACGACTTCGTAAAAACTGACATACAACAAGCAAGCGCAACAACGCAAGCAAGTTTACTTGACATGTTGATAAAATGTTGGGAGTACAGTCTTCAAGTTGGCCTTATTAAAGTCTCCTGTGATTATGTGAACACTGTCGGGGTGGGCCCGCTGCTGTTCATTTCTGGTGTTCAGCACGAGAGAGAGCGCCGTGTTTACATTGGCGTCGGGTGGAATATACACAGCTGTGACGATCACTACTGTTAGCTCTCTCTGTAGAAAAAAAGGCCGGCATCTTACAGACATGTACTCGAGGTCAGGGGAACAGCGTTTATCTATAATTGTCCCGTTATTACACCAGTTCTCATGCACGTACATACAGAGCTTTGCTATCGGGATGATTTGCCCTACTATGAGTTTGTTTACCATCGAAATGACTTCGAAGCTGTTATATTCAATTCAATTTTATTTATCTCAAGACACTTTACAGATAGAGTAGGTCTAGACCACACTCTATAATTTACAAAGCCCCAACAATTACAGTAATTCCCTCAAGAGCAAGCAGTGCGACAGTGGCGAGGAAAAACTCCCTCTTGGGAAGAAACCTCGGACAGACCCAGGCTCTTGGTAGGCGGTGTCCGACAGTGCTGGTTGGGGATATGATGAACAGTGGCAATAATAGTCACATTAATAATGGAACAGTGACTTCAAATGGTAGTCGTAGTAGTTCATGTCATATCAGTGCGCTGCAGGGCGTTACAGGATGTAGCGTGGCCCAGCAGAGCATGGATGGACGTAGCAGGAAGCAGCAGGGTTCAGCAGGACGCAGCATGACACTGCAGGGCACCGCAGAGCTTAGCAGGGAGTGCAGCAGGACCACGGCGACAGCTGCAACCAGGATCTTAGTGCCAACGTTCTCCAAGGAAATACGCTGGGTGAAAAAACATAAGGACTCCGGGGAGTAAACTCCCCAGAAGCTAGGATTAGTAACAAGCATTTCTGGGACGGGATGCGCACACAAATGGTAATAGAAAGGGAGAGGAGAGAGCAGCTCAGTGTGTCAAAGGAAGGTCTAGAACTATAACAGCGTAACTAAGAGAGACAGGTCAAAAGGAGAGGTAGCCTGTTCGGGCTTGGAACTCTCCCCTGCCGGATCGGGCTGTGCTGGCCTGCCTCCCTCTACTTTTGTTATATTATTAATCTGACGACTATGAAGAGAAGCAGGTGGGCCGGGTTAGGCGGACGCTGCAACTCCTCACTCCCTAACTATAAGCTTTATCAAAGAGGAGAGTTTTAAGTTCATTCTTAAATGTGGTGACAGTTTCTGCCCCCCGAACCCAGATTGGGAGCTGGTTCCATAGGAGAGGAGCCTGATAACTGAAGGCTCTGGCTCCCATTCTGCTTTTAGAGACTCTAGGTACCACAAGTAACTGCATTCTGGGAGCGCAGTGCTCTAGTGGGACAATAAGGTATTAGGAGCTCTTCTAGATATGATGGTGCTTGACCATTTAGAGCTTTGTAGGTCAGGAGAAGGATTTTAAAGTCAATCCTGGATTTTACAGGAAGCCAATGCAGAGAAGCTAATACAGGAGAAATATGATCTCTTTTCTTAGTTCTTGTGAGAACACGAGCTGCAGCATTCTGGATCAGCTGGAGAGTGTTAAGGGACTTATTTGAGCAACCTGACAGTAGGGAATTACAATAGTCCAGCCTGGAAGTAACGAATGCATGAATTAGTTTTTCAGCGTCGTTTTGAGACAGGATATTCCTAATATTAAGGTACAAATCTTGCATAGTGTGCCTTTTAAATAAAGTTGAAGATTTTGTTTCACATGTGTAAAGATTTCCCTGATGTAATTCAAAACAGTATATAACCCTCTATATGGCATTTAGGCCATGATGACACTTGGCATCTTTTTTTGACAAGAAAAAGTGGACTAGGGCGCTTTTGGAGTTAAAAATAAAAAAGCTGGCAGCATTTTAGTTCCAAGAAGCAGCCGAGGGCATCTTTTGTTGCTATAACAGCTACAGTATCCAAGAGTGCTATGTGGAGCAAAGCGGTTGAGCGAGCTAGAGAATGAACAGCTAACGTTAGGTAAAACAAAGCGAGTCAATATAACTCGCTGTGCTCTGACACAGCACAGGTCTATCCATCTGCAATTTCATTTTTTTCTTTTCTTGCCGTTATGGAAACGACAGGTCTCACTACTCCGCTTGTCACTGGTCAGCTGTCATGAAAGCGCTTGACGTAGGGCGTTTTTTTTTTTCTTCTTTTTTCAGAAAAGTTTAACTTTTTCAATTTGAAAAAGACGTTTTGTACTGCAGAAAAAAAAATGTCGGCGGGGACGTTTAAAAACACGGTTTACTCCGTGGGATTATAATGTAAAGCAGACGCTGGCAGCTACAAAAAAGATGCCAAGTGTGATCATGGCCTTAGCCTGCATTTGTCATGTCCCTGTATGTATTAATATTAGAATATGTCTAATGTCATGATAATGATTTCATCCTTTTCACTCAGCCCTGATAATAAATCCAATCTTTTTTAAGACATAATGCATCAATTTGGAATCCAAACGCTACCCTATGATGTTCATCCTGCACTGTCGTCATAAAGCTCTGAGAGAAGATTTGCAGGCTGAATGCTATTGTATTAAATTGGCGGGGTGGGAGCGTGGAGTCTTGTCTCTGTGGCACTCAAGTGAAGTAGAGTCATCATATTGTCTCAGTCAGGCAGCTTATTACAGTATTTCTCCCTGTCATCTCTATACCATTGAAAGCAGATAGCGGTGATTGAAAATGAAGCCCAGTGTGTGTATTAAGGTTTACACAGAAGACATGGGACTGTCAGAGCTGTGGTTTGGAAGCAGAAAGGCATCGTGAAACGACACAAAGAGAGATGAATTTAAACATGAGGAGTGATGAATACAGGGGGGAAGAACCTTGAGAGAAAGAAGAGATGCATTGTAATCTTTCATGATCATTTGTGAAGCTTTTACACTGAAAATCAAATATGTTTTGCCAAGAAAGCAATATACAGTATATTTCCTTAGTGTTTGGATTTATGTACTTACTTGGTCAAAACTGGATTACCAAAAAGAAAAAAATTCAGCCAGTGGTTTGTGGACAATTTTGTAGTTCTTTTTGATTAGTGGGAGATATCGTGGCTGTCGTAAAGCTCCCTTTATCTCCAACTCAGGATTACAAGGCGAAGGCTGACGCGAACGGGTTTCTCATTCAGCTGCCCGTAATTACGGTCTGAACGATGACAAGGTATTTAACCAGCCACCGTGACTTCATACGTGACTCAGTAATGTCGTGATTCCAGTCACAGAACTACCCGTTGCTGTGAGTTTTTAATTTTGACAGTCCACAGGTGTTGGAATTACATACACAGAATTTTATAGACCAAACAACTAATCGGTTAATTGGGAAAATAATTGACAATGAATATAATGGTTAGTTACAGGCCTACTCTTAGGATCCTCATGCTGGAACTCACTGTGGCCGCTGCAGCTGAACATATTTGTCTCCTCTGCTGCGCTGCAGGAGTCAGTTTTTAGCTAAAGCGCTGTGTGCCAGTTTTATAGGTTAAAGGCATAGAAAGAATGAAACGGCTGAAATGTCAGCCCTCTTCTTGCAGTGTGCGTTTACACAGAGGGGGCAGAAGAAGCCCCCCTGATATAGAAATAAATGACAACAGTGATAGCATGGCATATTACAAAGCACTGGGTAGCCTTTGTGTGCGACAGAGGCAGGCGGGTAGGAAGTCCCTGGCTCTCTCTGCGACTCGTCTGTAAATGTGAGACGCCTCTATTGTCGGGCGAAAGAAGCCTCAGTCTGGTTGATTCACTGGGAAACGATACAAAATCTAAGGAGATGGTCTAGATTATGGCTGATAATCCAAATCCTTATGGAGTAAATTAATGGTATTTTTACTTCCGGAACCACACTGAGCTCTATTCGGTCATGTGGTGTTTGCAGTGTATCAGCAGTCCCATCCCAGGTCAGGGCTTCCCTGCAGGAAGGCTGGTAACCCAGTGCAAATGAACATGTGGTATGTTTTATACGGGGGGGGGTGTTTCTCCTCACATCTGGATAGCACACTGCGGCTATTACATTAAATCTGAATGTTTAGAGCTTGTTCTGGGCACTCTTTAAAAAGAAATATAGGCTACGTCTCAGGTTGTTAAATTGCATCCAGGTTTCCTCCATTTGCTTCCCTTCCTCACATCTTAGTCCGTCCCTCCGAGGAAGTATGGGAGAGGAAATCATTAGAGAAGAGAGGAAACAAGGAAATGTGTTTTAGAGGGATGAGACGTCCTTTCCTCGGAAGCGTCACGTGAATCCATCAGCTGTAGGGGCAGAGTTAGCAACGGCCTCCAGCTGCACGGCTTCTGGAAAGGCTGCTCTCGTGTATCGTCGCTCAGAACTCCTCAGAGATCCCTCCTCCATCCTCGCTCCTCAGGGCAGGAATAAGAGCCTTGAGGCTTTCACAAAAAGAGGGCCAGAACGACTTCCGGTTTAAGCGAGGACCTATTAAATAAGTAGTCTATATTGACGACGATATATTTCTAGGGTTGGGTACTGAGACCCCTCTACTGTAATATGAAACAAGTAAAAGAATCCTCACACCCCAAATTTATGGCGTTTTTGAATTATAATTTGTCTGTAGGGCCCAGGAGTTGGTTATTCAGGCCATGTATCCAGCTAATTTAAAGTGATGGTTCGGAGTAATTTCACCCTAGGGCCCTTTGCACCTTGACCTCGAGCCAAACAACCCCCCAGAAGCTTTTTTTCAGCTGGGTCTAACATTGGACGAGTTAGCGTTATAGCTTAGTGCAGGCGCTAATGGATCCAACTGTGATAAATATTTTTGTTGTATCTCTTTTCGGTGTTGTAATTTGTAGACTGTCCCTAAGCACTCGTCTTGCTGCCGGTAGCAGCAGAGAGCAGAAGCCAGCAAGTGATATTTAAATAAACTCCTGGTGTACTAACTTTCCAATCCATCGTTTTATGAGTTTGGTATCATTTTGGGCATTATTAGTGGGGTCATTTACGAGATGCACATTTGGATCCATTAGCGCATGCACTAAGCTATTCAGCTGATCACGCTAACTCGTCCAATGTTAGACCTAGCTGAAAAAAGCTTCTGGGGGTTGTTTGGCTCGAGGTCAAGGTGCAAAGGGCCCTAGGGTGAAATTACTCCGAACCATCACATTAAATAGCTCACGTTACTGTATTGTGTCCAGCTTAGTGCCCAAGGCGATTGTGATTGGTTAAAAGAAATGCTAACAACCCAGAGCATTTATTTTTTCTCCTATCCCATAATGTATCTGTGGTGTAGCCAGACGCTGTGGAGATAGTCTGGCAATGCAAAACTAGGACTGTAATCTCTTGGCCCTCTGCCACTTTTTTACTGCTTTTTTTTTTTTTTAAGTTCTGATGGCAGTAACAATAATGGTTTACATTTACCAGTGCTGCTAAGCTATGAGAGCAGTCAGCCACCTGGGCTATAATGTACATAGGTTTAGATTCCTGACTGTGTGTCTTTATGTTTGCCTCTTTTTGTGTGTGATTTGTCTCTGCTCTCCCTCTCTGGCGTGATAAAGAGCGGGCAGAGTGGGGCGTCTCAGAAAGTGAGAATATTGCCTCACATTTACCTCTTCTGTTGTTACTCCAAACAGACAGCATGCAGAAGCTACTGATTATCACACAGCAGTGTGCAGAGTACCTGGATTTGTGCACTGAATTATCCTTAGAAGTGCATCTAAGTAATAGCTAAGATAGAAATGTAGCATTTGTTTGTTCAAAGTGTGTTCATCTTATGTCTGTGTAAATACAGTATATTGCTGTACATGGTGTTTTGAATGTACAATTTTCAACTGAAACAAGTCTTTTATTTTTTTTTATCCAACAAACATGCTTTAAGAGCCCTACTTGTCATTTCAAAATGAAATGGCAAACTGAAAAAGTGTAGTTTGGAGCGCTTCATTGAGCACTCAATTACGTGAGAACATCTCCAGCATTAAAAACGCTAGCGGAAGCTGCTGTTGACTTACTGTGTTGCTGCTGTTGAATCAAGGCTCCTGTGAAGCGGCTGTAGTCGTCAGCCCCAGCTTTATCTGCACAGGCAAATGATCTTTTCTTTTTATCACTTCCCACTGTGTTGGCATAATGACTCGCACGGCTGATTGCACTTTATTGTTGTAATGAATTACCAATAAGATGACATGGAATAGAGTTCTGACTGCAAACCATTAGAAAGATGGTACTTGTTTAGTCATTTTAGTCGTTTAGCAGATGTTGAGTGCAACAGCAGAAAAAGCCTCAGTACATTGAAGATAAACTGTAAAAGAAAGTCAGAAAACGGACTAGATGTTAAACTAATGCCTACCATACGCTAGGCTCGATGGTGTTTTAAGCCCCCACTGTCGACTTCAAGGCCCCTAACCCTGACCCTTGTCTAACCTTAGTGCCTTCCATGCAGTGCTATCTGGAAGACGACGTTGGGGGCTTTAAACACCAAACACCATACAGGCAAAGAGTTTGAACAGACTTTGAAAAGACTAAAGTATGATACCATCTCATAAAGGCTGTCATAATATGTAAAGGCTGGGGATCTTGTAGGGTCACACATTGCAAGACTACAACTAGATTGGTTTTGAAAGATTTAACCAAGCTAACTAGTTACCACTAGCGTTAGCTGGTAACTTTAAGGGAAAGTTTGCAGATTTCCTGTTCTGCCATACATGCAGATGAATGTCTCCAGTACCCAGAGGTCTGTGTTTATCCGCCGGTAAAACTCATATATCATATTGTCCATCGTGATGGCTGGCCGACATCACGATGGAGAGCCACCATCGTGATGCCACGCCCCCCCCAACATGTCAAACACACTAATCCTAGTCGCGGCGCTGGACGGGAAATTGACAAGTGAGTCGGTCTTAAACTAGCAAAGACACAAAGACAAGACCTAGGGCTCCTTAAGTGGAAGCTACTTTTTCCCCCTTTATGTGCAACCTATTTGTGAAAAAGACCATCGCTTTGAGCAGACTGGATTGGCTGTATTGCTCTACCTTCTAGTAACGTTTGGACACAGCGGTCTCGAGTGAGAGAAAAAAATGCGTTAACGTGGAACGCTATCACACTTTCCTTTCTCCCCTCATTGGACTAAGTTTGTCGACACTACTCTGTGCGCGCATCAATAAGTAAGTCTGAGGTCCGGTAGGTACGGGACGATGTTATGCAGGATTTATGAATGTACGTTAGCAACAGTAGGCTAATTCACGAGGGTGCTATTTTATGTGTGAGCTAATATTGCGCATCTGTTCATGTGCGCTGCAAGAGTTATGTTTCTGTTTATTGAATGCGTTATTCAGTGCAAACATAACCGAGAATGTAGTTTAAACTCAGTAATGATGGTATATTAGGTTATTACTGTCGCTCTGTTGAAGGCAAACGTCCCACTGTACCGTCGTTACGCAGATCACGGACATCTGATTGATTTTACTGCACCGTACTGTGAAAGTAGGTCAAGTTGTAAAACCTACCAGCAGGGCACCATTTACAGAGGGCATTTAAATGTATGTCTAATCATTTCTATGTTAACTGTTGGCCCATAGTAGTAGAAAAAAATATTTATGTAAAGAGATATGAGCTACTAGGTTTTTGGACATGCACAAACATCGCAATGTCGACATTTTCATGAAGATGGTCAAAGGAATGAAAGCATGGGCGTAAATCTAACAGTTCTTTCTGAAGAGCAATTTTTGAAGGGGACACAAATAATACAGCCACATACTTGTAGAGGACATGTGTACACAGAGGAAAGTCTTAGTACTGTCATTAGTGTAGCATGGAGACTATACCATTATCCTTCTTTTCAGTGTTTCTCTTGATTCAGTGAAAAAGCTGGCTAAATTAACCAAAATATTCTTCTTTAAAATCATTAATTTATTTTTAAGTTTACAATCAAGCCACAAAAATACCTTAAAACATAATTATTTTGAAAAAGTGTCCCCATATAAAAGAAATACAATGCTTTTGTACACTTGTTAAATTAGCTGATCATAATGTAAATTAGTGAGCCACTGGTAAAGCTCATCTGCTAACCCTGACAGCCACACACCTCCAAAAATATTAACTAAACTCAACACACTTACATGAGACTCTCCATCTGACTGTCCCTGGTCTCCCTGAGACTCTCCACCTGACTGTCCCTGGTCTCCCTGAGACTCTCCACCTGACTGTCCCTGGTCTCCCTGAGACTCTCCACCTGAGACTCTCCACCTGACTGTCCCTGGTCTCCTTGAGACTCTCCACCTGAGACTCTCCACCTGACTGTCCCTGGTCTCCTTGAGACTTTCCACCTGAGACTCTCCACCTGACTGTCCCTGGTCTCCCTGAGACTCTCCACCTGAGACTCTCCACCTGACTGTCCCTGGTCTCCTTGAGACTTTCCACCTGAGACTCTCCACCTGACTGTCCCTGGTCTCCCTGAGACTCTCCACCTGAGACTCTCCACCTGACTGTCCCTGGTCTCCTTGAGACTTTCCACCTGACTGTCCCTGGTCTCCCTGTTCCTCAGTTCTATCCGTCTCTTTTGCCTGTGACATAGTGACGTTAGTATTTCCATAAGCACCCATTCTTATAAAGATGTTACCAAATTGTCTTGATATGAGGACTTATTGTACTTACTTGGCGTTATGGTGTACTGAAAAAGGATCATATGTCCGTTTTTTTCTCTGTCATTTTCTCTGGGCAACAACAACACAAATCTAAATAAATAGGGGTTAGGTTCATAGGTTCACCACACGGTCATATTATAATTATAAAATGATCTTGCGTCCTCCACATAAATATTAGGTTTCGTCTGGGACAGAGGGTATACTTAACTGCAGCAAACCCACTGATCTGCCACACATCATATTGAGCAGAACACAACTGTAGATCTTCAATATTAACCCTAATATCAGTTCACACATAATGGTAGGCTTATTGCCGTGTAAACGTTAGTTGTAGTGGGTGCATTTCTATCCAACAAGCTATTAAACAAGCTAGGTAACGTTACATTTTATTACACTAACATAGCAAACTTTTTTGTCATGACTAATTCATTCAGCATCACTTCTGTTTGAGAAAAAAACAACTTCATCTGATGTTTAATGTGAATAAAATAGCCTTGAACAGCCTACTTACTACATTCCACAACTAACATTACTGTAGTGAATCCAACTACCAGTATGTTCTCTCATTCTCTCCCGTGGTCCGCAGGACTTGTTGTGTGTGGGTAAAGCAGGCAGTGGACCAAACCACTGTGAGGCAAGGGAGGGGGGGACTAAAAATGTTTCTAAACCTAAAAAGCATTTTTTGGGGTTTGTATTGTTTTACTACTTACACAGATATTTTAAGTATACATCATTATATTATTTACAATACCCAGCATGGTTTTTAATGATATTTCTAGGGGGGAAAACCTTAAATCCCGGATCTCCCTGGGATTTATGCCTATGAATGAAAGAGGGAGGCCTTGTCCCAACAAAAAACTTAGAAAAATCCAATTTTGTACGGCTGCATGTAAACGGGAATATTAGTGGAATATTCATTTTCATTAAACATGTAGACCGCTTAGTTGGAATATCATCTTTTTTGGAATAAGGGCAAAACCGGAATATGTGCATGGAATTTACATGATGTAAACGTAGTCCGTATTTAGCTGCCCGATAAATTTACTGTTGTGGTTCACACAGGCCACAGGAGGCAGTGCCGCTATCACCATAAAAAGCCCTCTATATTGCACTGTAAAACTATTTGTACACCAAAAACATATAAGGTTGTTTCAATGTAAAAATATTAGTGACCACTTGTTTATAAGTTATAATGTTAACCCTTGTATTGTCCTTCGTGTCATGGGGACTTGGTTAGTTTGTATTAACCTGAAGCTCAACGCCAGGCCAATGCAAAAACGTCAAATAAATTGAACAGGTCCCGGGGACCCGAAGGACAACATAAGGGTTAAACATAATCAGTCAACTACAAAAAAATTAAATTAAATGAATTCAGTAAACAGCTGTTGAGTTATACTGACAGAAGCTTCCAATCTGATCCATTTTGTTTTTGAGTTGTTCTAACTTTTGGTTTTAATGGTTGTGTCTGGAATAAAAAGCTGGCTCAGTGATGTATAGAAACACTTAAGACTGGGTATCATTTGAAAAAATTCAATACAGATACCAATTCCATAAGGCTGAGCAATTTTATCGATTCTGCGATATAAATCGATACTTTTTTCCCCAAGAAAGTATCGATTTTTATGCCGCAAGTATCGATACATAAGTCCCATTCAAATCCCCGTGTTTACCCCCGTTCGCATTGCAGGAAGAGCGATTTGGTCAGCCAGCCGCTAGTGTCGCTGTAGAGCAGCCAACCTCAAAGCTTTTAGTCTGGCCCGCAGAATAATCATGAATTCACAAAATGTAAAGAGGAAAAAATGCGTTCTGTTATTTATCATTTCAAGCATTTAGAGCAAAAACCCAGCCCCCTGTACTTACATCTCTATTCACATGCCGGGATTCTGTACAGCGATGCCCAAGCTCCACACACACTGCTGAGCCGAGATGTGTGTGCGTTTAAAACACACACACTGCTGAGCCGAGATGTGTGTGTGTTTAAAACACACACACTGCTGAGCCGAGATGTGTGTGCGTTTAAAACACACACACAGCTGAGCCGAGATGTGTGTGCGTTAAAGGTTAAAACACGCAGCACCTGACTGGGAACGATACAGAGTTACCAACGGCCGCTGGGGCAGATGAACTCACGCTGGTCTCTTTTCTGTAAATAGGCTACAATTAAACCTTCGTGAGTAGAAAGTCAATACTTATCAATGCACTCACCTGTGTAGACCGGCATCACCATTAGGGCTAAACGATTAATTGCATTTGCGATAATATCGCGATATGTTAAAACGCGATTTCCTAATCGCAAAGGCTGCGATTTGGTCACGTGACTCACGAGAGCAAATTAGTCCGCAGAGAAAGCATCAACTTAGCACGCTAACGGTACGCCGTACCTTGAGCAGATTTCTGTCATTCAAACAACTCTGAGTTGTAGTTTAAAACTTGTAAGGGTTTTATTCGGGCTCCAGTCCACACATGCAGTTAATGAATACAGGCACGCAGAACTGAAGGCTCGGTTAGCAACGATTAGCTCTGATTAGCGGTTAGCTCCGGTTAGCTCCATTATAAAGATATGGAGCGGAGGAGACGACCGCGGAGAGGGGTAACAACCAGACTCTGATAAATGACGGCGTCGGAGCTGTCACAGCAGCGTGGCCACGGTGTTTCAACGGTTTTATTAGTACAGTTAGCTAATCCCACGGCAACACCTGCATGCTACTACTAACGTAATGATAGCCTCTCTGAGCAAGTGCGCGCGTCGTTGACGCGGTTATCGTACCGACGCGCCAACTTCATGAGGAGGGAGGGGGCTGGAGGCAGCTCCTCTCTGTGCGCTGTTAAAGAAAATACACCGATGTATATATTTTACTTATTTAACTGTGTAGTAAAGTTCAAAGACAGTGTTTAAAAAATGCAATCCACATGTTTACATATGTCTATGTAAATAATAATTAAATAATCTAAATACTACTAAGTGTTGTAAAGCCACATTTGTTTTTATATTTCTGCAATCTGCACTTTAGTGTGATTTATTTCTGACTTTCATATGAATGTTTCCACCAGGCTGCATCAGTGCTCAATATACTACTGTGATTGAAGTAGTTAAATAAAAGAGGTCATTCATATAAATTCACGCATCACCTAATTTCACCATCACATACAGGCCTGGCCTCCAGGAAAGAACAGCTTGTTTAATCTATCTAATCTTGTGAAGTTCATACTATACAATGATTTATTGCTAGTTTTTGTTGACTAATACAGAAGACAAAGAGCTTAAAAAACAATCGCATATCGAATCGCAATCGCAATATTTTTTAAATAAATCGCAATTAGATTATTTTCAAAAATCGTTCAGCCCTAATCACCATGTAGAAAGCGATATTTCAATCTGCTCTGTCTGCTCAGTCCCCTCTTGTCCACCGCGCTGTTTTACGCAAACACAGCTCTACTCTGCAAATAGCGAATTTTTACAAACGAGCTAAAACAAAAGCTGTCGGTTTGTAGTCTAACTGTTTATCTTAGGTTGCCGGGAATCTGGAAATTTTGACAAATTCTTGTAAACCTCACTGCTGGCTGAACAAACCAAACTCTCCGCTAGAGCGGACAATCTGGAGCTACTTAATATGCACGTAAATGATGCGATCGTTATGTTCGAGTGATGATGATGATGCTGGTTGTATATTATTTTGCAGCATCGTTTCATTGCAAATGAGGCATACATGACGAGTGCATAGCCTGCTTATCAGTCCATTCATCATTAAAGCTGGGCTTTTGGCTTTGACAGTGACATGTTTACCTGACAACAGCCTTTCTTTCTGCAAGCATTTTCCATCAATCAGGATGCTGCATACTACAATAATGTTTCCATAATCACAGACTTTAACCATCACTCCTCAGTGAACTGCCTCCTAGTCTGAGATAATTTTCTATTTAAAGAGCCAGTTATCATTATGGAGTGTCCATGTTTTTTAGGAGTTTGCTCACACTAATACATGTTAAAAAAATTTTTAGCATTAATTCAGTAAGTAAGTGAAAATTTCAAACAAGAATAGGCGTATTTGGTATAAATTCATTTTATTTTCTTTATTTGAAAGTCCGGCCGCCAGAGTGCTTAGAAAAATTCTGAAAAAAATGTAGTTGATGATCCCTGCTGTAGACTCTCTGTCCAGTCAGAGACATATATTGTGTAATTGATGTTTTCAGTTCAATTAATTAAATCCAAGTCAATGGAACACTCACAAGATGTCACCAAAATCACTGTCCCCTTTAAATCTTTCAGAAAATGATGTAAGTGTATCGAATTATATCAAATCAAATCATATCGTTGGCTGAATATCGTGATATATAAATCGTATCGTGAGCTGAATATCGTGTATCGTATCGTGAGATTAGTGTATCGCTACAGCCCTACAATTCCGTAACTAAATTATACTTTTTTCGATACCAATTTTATAAAATCTATTTTAACAAAAATAAATTACATTACGGCACAAGTCTATTTTTTTTTTTCTTTCAGCTCCTACTACTACTCAGTGCGTAAAGTAAAGTTTTGTAACGATAGACAGCCAATCAGCAGCATTATTAGAGCTTGGTAGAAGCATGCTGCGTGCTTATTGGCTCACTGACGCTGATGAGATTTACTGCTTAGGAATTTAAATTTGGTATTGGATGACGAGGCATTTTTCAATACTCGATACTAAGGAGGCAATTCGGTCCGTGCCTAAAAAGTATTGAATTGGGTACCCAGCCCTAGAAACGCTACATTGTTTCAAACGGACAGAAACTCAGTGTTGTGTTTTTTTATTTTGGCGCGTTCCTGCAGCTGCCGCGAGAGCAGCGCAGAGAGGAGGAAGAACAAAGATAGGTTTTTAAAATGCTGAATCACTCAGACCAAGAAATCTGCACCACTTCACGGTTAGTGAAGGCGTTGTGCTTTTTGCACAATTATTGTTTTGAGTGTTTTAATTGAACTTTTTGACAGACAGATGCTTGGATTCATTACCTGCAACTGGGTGTAAAATGCCCACTTTTGCATTAAAAAAAGAAGTGCAGTATTTGGTGTGTTTTTGGCCATTGTTATTGTTATTTTCATATTAAGCATTGAGCTTTTTGACTTGCAAGTCATGTCTCAAAGACTTGAGAGTTGACTTGGACTCAATCCAAAAGAAACGGAGCTCAGTGGAGTTGCCGCTGAAAGAGTTTTTAGAAAATATCACATAACCAGTGTAATTAATTAATGTTAAAGTCGGGTGACTACAGATGTTTTCAACTGTGACAAGAGCTGTCTGGTTTTGTAGCCTCCAAATGTTTAAAAATGTAATGTTCCCTGTCTGTGTACCGACAGCGCTGGTCCCAAAGGAGACAACATCTATGAGTGGAGGTCGACCATCCTGGGCCCCCCAGGCTCCGTGTACGAGGGGGGAGTGTTTTTCCTAGACATCGCCTTCACACCAGACTACCCCTTCAAACCACCCAAGGTGAACTGTGAATAGTTGTTGGCAACCAGCAGAGCCTTTTTTTTTCTGTCAACGATGGCACAGATGGCTCTATTTCAAAGAGGTGTCATTCTCATAATGTTCCACTAGAGGGCCCCCTTGCACTTTGGAATGCAGCTAACAGCAGCAGCTCCTACTTCCAGTCTGAATTCCCCAGGCTTCTCTAATATATGGGATCATTGTCTCATATTTTAGGGAGAATATGTTCCAACCAAACTGCATTTAAAAATGTAGGAATGGACTCTGACCTTGCATGTTTTGCATTTTTTTTATTTTTTTTTATGATTAATCAACACACAAAACAACACACAAAAATCACGAAAAGATGACACCGTAACCACAATATTCAAAACCATACAAAAAAATAAACAAACTATCAACCAAATGAACATTTGTATGAATTAGGGCTGCACGATATGCGGAAACTGTGCGATATTCGATAATGTAGTTGAATATCACAATAACGATATAACGGGCATTATTAGGTGTCTACAGTTCTGCATTCCTGCTGCTTTCAGTATTCTGCTAAAATACATCAAACTGCTTGTTGAATTTATAACAAATGAAAGGAAATTATTTCCAACATTTTGAACATTTCAATGTTCAAAATGAGCAGCACTGAAAAAAGAATAAATTACATTTGAAAGTGAGATTTTCTTTCAACTAACAAAAAAATCCCTGAGTGTATTTCGCGATGTGTTGCAGCATTTCGCAATGTGTTTATTACGCCAGTTGATATCACAATGACGATTTAAAAAAAAAAAAAATAAAAAATAAATAAAAAAAATAAAAAAATATATATATATATAGTGCAGCCCATAGACTGGATAATATTAATGGACAGAGCATGTGTGACGTCACCCATTGGTTGGTGGAGATCTGCTATCCGTCATGGAGTTTGCCGTTACGGGCGCAGCCATCCTGGTTGCAGATGTGACCATTTTAGACGAGCGGGAGGAGCTGCTTACACTCTACGTTACACACTTTCACTGGCAATCACATGGTAGCCACGCACTAAAACACCCCCTGCTTTATCGCCGATTTTAAAATCAACAAGATCATAATAAAAAAAAAAAGAAAACATCATTCTGTATTGCAGAAGACTTAAAACTAGCGATAGAGACCATAAACTCATTATGAAAATGTTTACTGAGGTAATAAATCAAGTGAGTCACTTTCTCATAGACTTCTACAGAACCTGAACTCCTTTTGCAACTGCACGTGTCACCCCCTGCTGGAATTCAGAGAGAATGCAGGTTTAAGGCCCTTCCGCATTTGCAGCACTTCGCCGAACCGGATGCATTGTCTATTAATATTAACGGTCTATGGTGCAGCCCTAGTATAAATGACAACAGACCTGATAGCTCTTCTAAATCCACTGCCACTTCTCTTCATTTCAGCATAAATTTAATGTTTTAAAGGTGATTGCCACTACATGTCCACATTCTAAACTGTATTTGAGATGGTGAACGAAAAGCAAACCAGTTTCTGATAGATAAACTGCTGCTCAGTGGGTTTGGAGTTATAGTTTACTGCTCAGACAAGGTCTGGATTAGGGATGCTAATTTAGTTTTTTTTCTTTTTCTGACTGATAGCTGACCCTCGTTAACCGAAAGGGTTGGGCATTGTTTTGATTTGAACAATTCTGATTCCAATTCTTCCTTTCGATTCCGGTTCTTAGCGATTCCGGTTCTTTGAGGGCAGGTCACGTGATTATTTCACAGATAAGAGGAACATTTTATTTTGATTCAGTAGTGATTAACTGTTTTATCGGGCTTTTTCAATGTAAAGTAAAGCCATACTAGAGCGCCGCTTACTGTGCTCCATGGCTGCAACACAACAAGCGCCTGGAAGTATAAAGGCCGTTGCAGCAACCCAAACTTGCGTGTGTCAAATTTGGAACCGATGATGGTTGGAACCGATGATGGGATTCCAAACGGTTCCAATAAAGAAACCATTCCATTGGAACAACGGAGTCCCACTCCACCTGTCTGGGAGGCTCGCACATACTTTCCGCGCTTGCGGACAGCTTTAGACTTGTACCGGTCGCGCGGCCACGATGTCGCTTGTGTTGTTGTGGACGCATGCAACCACTTTCCTGGAACCGCTTGCAGTGCAAAGTTTGCACTAGAAGTTAAGAAATAGATTGTATAGACAACTTTTCTTTTATCATGCATGTTTCTTTTTGTTTTAATAAAATTGTTTAACTGATTGCTGTTTGTATCTGTATACACGCAGTGCTTCTAATACTCCCTGCACTCCTTATGACAAAATAAGTTATGGCTACGTTCAGTTATTTGTGTAACAAACATTGTCAGTTTGTCCCGGCTCGTACCGATGCAGGTAACGTTATAGTAACTGGAGACGCGACTTTTGCATAAAACAGCCTCTGGCCTATCAGTCACAGACCAGTCACGGACCTGCCTGCCCCCCAGCACGGAGGGATGGCAAATTAGAGATGGCTCCATCTGTAGTAGTAATCAGTCAAAATTCTAGTTCTGGTTAACAGTTAAACGTATTTTTTTCCTATGGAGGTTTCGCGTACGTGAGAAAAGACAGCGTATAAAGGTGTGGAACGGAGACTCATCTTTTTCCTGTGCGTGTGTCCAGGTGACGTTCCGTACGAGGATCTACCACTGCAACATCAACAGCCAGGGGGTGATCTGTCTGGACATCCTGAAGGACAACTGGAGTCCTGCCCTCACCATCTCCAAGGTGCTGCTGTCCATCTGCTCCCTGCTCACTGACTGCAACCCTGGTGAGAGCTGCAACACACACACACACACATACACACATACACATATGCATACATGCATGCATGCATGCACATGGGTTTTATCTTTTATATATTTAAAAAATTTCTGCGCCCGCAGATTCTATGTGGCCCTGCTTATAAGGCCACATGAGGTCTGAAAAAGCATCCATTTTACGACTGAGCATTAGGGCCACATCAAGGGGGGGAAAAATGAGGAAGAATTTTTTTTTTTCTTTTGCATTTTGTCAAAAAGACGAAATGTCGAGAATAAAGTTGAAAATACCATTTCAAGAATAAAGTCGACATGTCGAGAAAAAACTTGATATTTCAATAATCAAGTCGGACTTTTGAGAATAGCCTAAACCAAACTACTAGCTTTACCTATAGTCTTCTACAAAATGCATTGTGAAGGCCTATATGAAGTTGTGATATTATACTTCCGAATCGGTTTTAATAACAAGGAAATTATGTCTCTTTTAGCGCATGAACATATGGTGATAAGTATTAGGACTTTGAAGAGATTGTACCGAAAATTGCATCTGTTCAGAAGGAGAAACCACACAAACTTGGAAGATGTGGCCGTATTCCTGCAAACTGAAATACCAGGTAATGGCCAGATGCAAGGGTATCGATGGTTACACCTACAGAGAGGATATGTTGGATCACAAAACACAATAAGACAATTGATCAAATAGTTTGATCCTGAAGGAGTGGGGCTCAAGCGAGCTCTTTAATTTTTTTCCCCTTGATGTGGCCCTAATGCGCTGTCGTATTATTTAAATACAGGGCACTATTACTGAAAGTAATAAAACAATGAATGCATAATATGGAGTCAGAACAACTTTTGGTAGCGGCGTTTCTTTAAGCTCATCTCGTTAACTGTGCAGTATTCTTCCTTAAAGGTGGTATCAGCAGGAACTAGTCTCCATCCAGGAATCGTGGATGTTAGAAACCATAAAACTCTTACATAGGCAGCCGTGCATGATTTACAGGACTTCACTCTAAGGATTTTAAGATTCAGGTCATGAAATCTGACTCCAGCTGATGTTACAGAGCATTAAAGTCTTATATCTTCAGATTAAGCTGCTCTCACTCTTTCTAAATCCAGATTGAAGACAGAAGGTGGTGTGGTATTGGTGTTCCGGTTGCCTGGAAAAAAAGCCTTTAGTGAATATATGTTTTCATTCTTTTAAAGCTATAGTGCATGACCACAGTATTTATATTGATGAACGTTCGTCCCATTCAAGCCATTGCTAAATGAGTTGATACAAAGGTAATGAAGCCTATCCGCTCCACACAACTCTCTCTGCATTTCTCAGTATGGCTAGGTTTACAAAATGGTGTAGTCTGGCGACTTTTGCGCACAGCAGCTGGAGTGATGCGTTTTACTTCACCGCCAGGGCTGGACTGGCCATCGGGCATACTGGGCATTTTCCCGGTGGGCCGACGCACTTTTGGGCCGAATCGCCGATTATAAATAGGCTTTTTTTTTTTTGCCGGGCGGGGCCGGCCCATAAAGAACTCACAGCGGCCCATTGGTTAATTTTCTTTATTGGCACTGGCCTGACCCAATCAAATCTAGGAACCCCACTCCGGGCCGCAAATTTACGAATCCCACTATGGCCACGCCTCCCGACCCTGAGACACAAAGCTGTAATAGTTATGCTGGAAGTTTAGCATTCACGTTAAAATGGACAAACAACCACCAAAGCGCAAGGGAAGTGCAGAGAAATTACAGGAGAAAAAGATTAAGAATCTAAAGGCGGATTTCTCAAAATGTGCCAAAATTTCTGACGTTTGGGGCTGTAGTAGCTGCTTCAACACCAGCATTACCTGAAGCCGAGGAGGAGGAGAGCTGGCTGGCTATACAGAGAAGCAGAAACAGCATCATGACAGAGTGACCATGAGAGGGCCATGGGAGCGAGTGAGGAAAAGATGGAAGGAGAGAGTAGTTGACGATGTGGTAAGGAGTAGGCAAATTAACAGGGACTCTCAGGAAGGGAGGGAGGCTGTGTTTGTGTGTGTGCGTGCGTGTGTCATGTCATAACGATAACAAGGAGTTTGGCTGTAACATTAAAGATAGTGGTTGTCAGGTAACCTAACTGCTTAAGCTTACATTGGAAATGCTAGCGGTTAGCCTGTTGGCTAGCTGAAAAGTCTGTGGATCTATAAAATCAGTGATGATACAAGCATCAGTGTTCCTTGAATAGCTTAATTAGCTTCTCTTGTATTGGTGCTCTTTTCCAGGGCATATACTACTCTCAGCTTTATTGTAGCTTTTGGGAAGGGTCATAGTTATGGTTATAGTATTTAGCAGACACTTGTGTCCAAAGCGACAAAATATGAATCTTACAATAGTTAAAATTAACAGTAAACTGTTTTTAAAGTTGCTAAGCCAATATTAAGCATACTAGCAATAATAAAAATAATAGCAATAAATATCAAATATCAATAATACAAAATAATAAATATACCATAAATATACAAATCATAACTCTAAGAATGAATGAATTATTTAAGTGTAAGATCAACAGATAAGTCTTGAGACTCCTCTTGAAGGATACAAAACGATCACATGAACGCAGAACACTAGGCAACTGATATAATAGAATGCACGCATATTTTAAGAAGACTGTCTGCAGGGAATGTGTCTGACCAATCACGGTGGGTGTTGGCCGCCTGGGCCAAAAAATGCCAGGGCCCATTTTTTGTCCCAGTCCAGCCCTGTTCACCGCTGACGCAGATTTTCCACCCGCCGCGTTTTTGCTGCGTTCCAGTTTTGTTCCGTCCTCCGCCATGCGCCGTACCACAGCGGGAGCGTCTTGCTGCTGGACTCGCAGATTATATTGTCTCTACAAGTAGTTTACAGAACAATCACGTTTATTAAACTAGTATCTACCTTCCACTTCAAGCACTGCAGTTAAACGCCATGCCTTCTCTTTTCTGGTCTTGTCCTTATAAAAAGGATTATAGGGTTGGGTACTGAATACTTTTTAGGCAGTATCGAAAAATGCCTCGTCATTCAAAACCAAATTCCAATACCTAAGGAGTAAATCTCATCCGCGTCATTGAGCCAATCAGCATGCAGCATGCTTCTACCAAGCTCTAATAATGCCGCTGATTGGCTGTCTAACGTTACACGTCATAGAGACAGACAGGACAAACTCTACGTTACACAGATACTGCTCACGCAGTAGGTTGGTAAATTGACTGGATGCCCTCGCTGTTCCACTTCCCGCCCGTCTGTCTAAACGCCCCGCGGCTCACGTGAAAATAGACCTGGCGCGTATCTTTAACGGAGCGGAGAGCCGCTTCACGCATACTGCTGGGACGCCGCGCAGCTGGTGGAATATCAAACATTGATTGAAACGGTAGAAAATGGGGGTCGCGAAAGAACAACGGCAGCGTTCAGCTTTAGAGACGAGGAGGACCTAAAAATGACAAGATAATTACCTCTTCCGAAGGGTCCATCGTGTTGCTTTAAATCCTGTCTGCTCCTTGATTTGACGGGATAAACTTAGCAACGCCGTGGAGAAGGGGTGGGGGTGAAGGCTTGTATCGTGTGGACGCGCCGACAGTGTTGCCGTCATTACTTAGACTTCTTCATGGGAGCGACAGAAACTACGCACTATAGCTTTAAGACAGGCAGCATTTCCAGCCACTTTTGACATGTAAGCTGTAGACTGAGGTTTGTGAGGTAACAGCAGAAGCCATCCTCTTATTTTACAGTATATATGAGTTTGTAACTTCAACACACATGCTGTATAAGTACAGAGTTCCTGTTGTAGTTATGTGATCGATGAAACCATAATGACCCCTGTGGTGGTACTTTTGTCAGTCGTCAAGGACTTAGCCTAATCCAGTGGTAGCTATCCCTTCAGTCAGGGCCGGAGTGGGACTCATTTTCAGCCCTGGAGTATGAAACTACTTCACGAAAAATGTAATCAAAACCGTATATAAATCTGCTATAGCGCCCTGTTCTCTACCGCCTTATAATTCAGCGTATTTTTGTAAAATATTACTATTTCCAAGTGTTGCTTCACAATGTAAAGATTTATTAGAAAAGTTAACATCTTAACAACAAATGTTCAACAATATCAGAATCTATTTTCTGTGCAAATAAGTAATCACAGATATCCAAAATGTGAAATTAAATAAACAAGATACACTGTATTGTACTTTCTAATGACACCATAATCAATTTTTTCCTTTGAATAATATTTCATATAACTTTCTCTTCCCTTTCAGTCAGGGGCTTTGTATATTCACTATCATAATAATAATAATATTTGGGCATAAAAAGTGATTTATATTGTAGCTAATCTGATCAGGTTTGCTTCTTCACACACTGATACAACAGCTTACAGTAGATGTGCCTTCCACACTGACAGCAGCTATCCCTGATGCACACTACTGGCTCTGCTTCTGACACTAAGTCAGATAAATTGTCATAATTCTCAGCACAAATCTCTCTTTTATACAAAGCTTTCTGATCAAGTCAGTGTCATTATGGTAGTGCCGAATCATCTGGCATCATTAATTATCCCAGGGCATTTTTCATATAGAGCAGGTCTACACCACACTCTTATTCATTCTTCTAATATCCAGTCAATGATCAACCCTACCTGCCCAAACTGGAGTTCTGGGCTCATATAGCTGCTGCTTGGTAACCTTACTGGCTCTTCATTGTCACTGTTGGCAGCAAACTGGACTAGTAGCTGCTGCTGCGGAGCTACAACAAGTTGGATTCATAAACCTAAACGCTGGTTTGCAGGCAACCTTGTATTGATTTGCCAGACCGCCAGCATCCTGCACTTCTCCTAACTAACTTAGCTTACCCATCTCATAATCTTCATTTGGCGTCTCGCTAAAAGAAAAAGTGAATCTGGCCGCGTCACCTTCTCGAGCTCTCATTTTAAAATTGTCGCCTTTTCAGTGCCGTTTTGCGCTTTCTATTACGTGTTTAAAACAGCTTCTTTTTGCTGGCGGTGGCATCCTCTAACAAGCACCGGTGACTGTAGTGAACGCGGACAGTTTGTTAGTTGTTTTTCTTTTAGCAAGGTGCCGTCATCGGAGGACTCCAAACATAAATAGGTCATCATGAACTAGGCTGCACTGAACACCGCGAGTGTGCTGCTTGAATGTAGAGAACGGTGGGCTGCAGGAAAAAAGAAATACTGTAAATACAAAGAGTGGGCTGCGAGTGCACGGGCAGCCTAGGGGACAGCGTCTATGATATTCAACTATTATTTCAACCCGGCTCTCACAACCAAAACCCAGACTGGCCCACCGGGAATTATCCCGGTGCTCCCGATTAGCCAATCCGGGCCTGCCTTCAGTACTGTATGTTGTAGTCGGTGTGTGACAATGTGCTAAATTACCTTCATTTTTCACGTAAAAAAAACCAACCCTGTCATGCTTACTCACAGTCCCATACGTACAATGTAGCGAAATTCTATTTCTGAATTTTAACCCATCCTAATTAGAGGGAAAAAACAAACTAAAAAACAATAAAACAAACAAACACAAAACAATTGTGGCAATTTTTTTTTTTTTTCCAGAAACTACACAAAATATACATGGCAGCCTTTTGATCTGCCCAGAGACCATAAAACAGTTTTATGAAAAAGTATTGTCAGCCATAACAAAGAACCTCTGATTGGAGGCCCTGTGTGTTAAGTAATTTAAAATGTTTTGAGCGATTCATTTCCCTGAACAAAAAATTTATTGAAATATCTACTACAACTCCAAGAATCCAGGAACAGATGTTCAGATGTGCTTTCTTTGTGTGTTCACAGCCGACCCTCTGGTTGGAAGCATCGCCACACAGTACACAACAAACAGACCCGAACACGACAGGATAGCCAAACAGTGGACCAAACGCTACGCCACATAATCAGCAGAGGAGCTGCTGATTGGACGACTTGGGGGATGTGGGGGCGTCGACTTTAGGGGGCTGCGCGGCTCCCAGCAGAGGAGGGAGGTGGGATTAGACAGTGGGGCGGGTGGATTTTTATCTCCGAATTGAAGTCTTAACTCCTGAACGTTTTTGTTGTCTATTGTATTTTTTTAAGTTATCACCGGCCCAATAACTATAACCCGAATCTGGCAATAATGCATTCAGTGTTTTCTCTTTTGAATTTTTAGCTTGTGCTTGAAGATGGACATATAATACTAATCTGCTAGATGAAATGTGTCACAGCATGATTCCCAGTCAATTACGTCAGTGTAAATTCTCTCACATGTATTAAGTTCCAGTTGGTGTTTGCTTGCCCCTCCAATCTCCTGGTCTTTGCAGAGGTGTTTCGCCCATGTAGACATGTTTAGATATGGATGGATATTGGTTGTGATTTGTGTTCTTTCATGATAAAAAGCTGTTCTGTTTCTCCCTTAAGAATTAAAACATGACCAACTGAAGCATCAGACTTTTGTTTTTCTTCAGGAAATACCACTCCAAATAAAAACATCAGAGGATGAAATATGAAGAAGCTACACTTTATTCAGTGCATCTTAAGACAGTTATAGAGCAGAGAATAATTTAGAGTTTGCGGGATTTTAGAGTCTGTTCTACTAGCAGCACATTAAATGTTATTACTATGAGACATTAAGGACACAGAAAACAGCGCAGGCCATCCTTTACATTTTCAACAGACAAGGAATGTAGCCCATTAAAGTGACAAAAATAAATTAGTTAAAAAATAAATATTTCCTCTCAGCACTGACATTTCTACTGTTAGACCTACTTACGCTTTAACTAGTAGCCCTATTGGATTATACAGGCTGGACAACTCAGGAGTGCAACTAACACCAGACAGTCATTATGAACTCTTACAGCTTCAGTAAAGGCAGCGCCAGGGTTCAAAATCAACTTTTTCATCCACCAGCCAAATGGCTAGTAAATATTTAAATTTTCCCAGCCATTCAATGGACTACCATTGTTTTTTTTTGGCTGGTGAGTGAAGCAAATCTACCGACCAATTGCATATTTTCCCAGCATTTGGCTAGTAAATGGTGCTTGTTTTGAAACCTGTGCGTGGCCAAGACTATTTTTGCTGCCAGTCCATACGTAATATATGAGATGGACTGGAGGAAGACCAGCCGAGTCCTGCCAATGGACAAGTATTCATGATGCATTCACATCAGGTGGGAAATAGTCTATATCCACTACGTTCCACTTCCGCAATTGTTCGGGTGTTGCGGGAAATTCTGCCAGATGTCCGTCCCCTTCCTCTGTCTCTGTGTTGTCGTTCTAACCTCTGGTGGATTTGTGAGGACTATGGTTAACTGCTCCTCAGATCTCTGCAGGGTAAATCCAGACAGCTAGCTAGACTATCTGTCCAATCGGAGTTTTCTGTTGCACGACTAAAACTACTTTTGAACGTACACATGTTCCACCAAAACAAGTTCCTTCCCGATTTATTTAGCAGAGGCTCCGTGGCTCCATCTGGCGCATAGCCCAAGACGATTGTGATTGGTTTAAAGAAATGCCAATAAACCAGAGCACGTTTTTCTCCCATCCCGGAATGCTGTGTGGACTGCGCTGAGGAGGAAGGTCTGATAATGCGAGTATGGTAGCTAATAACATTTCTTGTGTGGAAATACTGTTTGACTGCAGCATTTATGAGCTACTTGAGAAGAGTGTGGTGCTACAGCTTTGAGGACAGTTTCCGATTTCTCAAGTCTATGACTATGTACAACAAGCCCACGTGTACGTTGAAAGAGGGACAAGTTGCTGGAATCCATACTGGTCATGAGGACATCCCTTCCTAGGGCAAATCCAATGTAAGACATGCGGGTAGGCCTGGGCGATGTGGCGAAAAATCAAATATATTTTTGACCGAATGCCTCAATGTCGATACTGCGACAGATATTTTAAATAAATAATGTGGATAAAGACAAATAATAGAGTATCAAAAAATGCTTCGTCAATCAATACCAAATTGTAATGCATAAGGAGTAAATCTCATCAGCGCCAGTAAGCCAATAAGCATGCAGCATGCTTGTACCAAGATATAATAATGCTGCTGATTGGCTGTTTAATGTTACACGTCAAGGAGGCAGGCAGGAGAATAAGCTCACCTGAGTGTTATTGTATTCTGAGAGGCTTGACTACAGTGGGCGTCACATAGTTGTAAAGGAGCGTAACGTAAAATGTAATTATTTTTGTTGAAGTGGATTTTTTTTTTGAAATTGGTATAGAAAAAAAAAGTAGCGTTCAGAAACCGTTATCAAATTCCAGGTATCGGTACCGGTAAACTTTTGAACGATACTCAGCCCTACAGCTACAATAGTCTGGTAAGTTCAGAAAATGACATCACTTTACTGTAATGCAGCCTTTAAAACCAGTAAAAGACAACATCTATGACATATTAGGATATCTAAAATCTAACAAGTTAGCCAGTCTCATATCAGGATTTAATAAATATATTGCCCAGCCCTAAATAGGGGTCAAAATCCAGTTATTTGAAGCAAAATTGCATTCAAAGTGAATATCAGGCTTCAGCAGTCTGCATTCAACAAAAGAAGTGGACTGTGGCTTTTGTCCACTTTCATTGTATTAGATCTAGATTGGGATCTGTTGGGAAGGAGAGGAGGAAGGATTACAGCGACCGATGACTCAATGTACATATGGGCATAATGTTTTAACGTAAGATTGACTTGGAACAAAAACTAAAATGTATCCTTCAAAAGTGTAAACCCACACTATCTGTGATGGGTTGTGTCAAATCTTTGGTACTAAAGTGCTAAAGTTTTTTGAAAATCAAACAGATTGACTCCACACTGTACAGAACAGAGGTGTTCCAGATGTGGATTTGGTTTGTGGTTGACGCCTATGTTTGGTTTGCGGGGAAAGTAATGAAATACGTCCTGCATCCACGTTGGGTTAGTAAACACATTGGGACATATGCTCAGTTGCTTTCTTTCTGTAAGGGAGATGGAGAAGATCAGTATCATGTCTGTGTGTTAAAGTGCTGCAGTCAGAATGGGGTTAGCCTAGCTTAGCATAAAGACTGAAAGCAGAGAAACTGCTGGCCCGGCTCTGTCGCAAAAAAAAAAACATAACAAAAATAACATAACCACAAGTCTAAAGCTCACTGATTAACACATTGTGTCGAATTTGTTGAACCAAACATAAACAGAAATGTAAAAATGACAATTTGTGATGTAAGGGGAAGTTACATGTTCGAACTATTTTTTGGGAGGGGGGCATTTGCGCCTTTATTCGATAGGAAAGCTGAGATATGAAAGGGGAGAGAGAGAGAGAGAGGGGGGGAAGACATGCATGGAAACCGTCACAGGTTGGACTCAAACCCTGGACCTTCTGCGTCAAGGAATAGAAATGCCTCCGCATATGTGCGCCTGCTCTACCAACCGAGCCAACCGGCCACAGAACTATTTCTTGATTAACAACAGTTTATCCATCTGCCCAGCACTTCTGTGCAGCTATAGCACAGGTTGCCAAGATAACAGTTGGTGTCACGGGTTTATGTTCTGTAAAGGCACCATGGTACCAAACGACCAGACTTTGGGGACCTGCAAACAGTCCCTGCTGTGGGTGCGCGATCTGTGCTGCCTGCACGATCCGACATGCACATGTCGGATCGTGCAGGCAGCACAGATCGCGCACCCACACCTGCGCTAGGAAATAGTTACACTATGTTACTCACTTACCCCACCACCACTCATCTTTATTTCTCAGCAAAAGAAAAAAAAGTCTGGGCTCAATAACCATATCTGGCAACCCGCGCTACAGCTGGACACACTGTACTGAGGGGCTGAGCGGATGGATAACCTGTTGTTTGTCAAGAAGTAGTTCCAGCACATCACTACCCCCTCACATAAAAAAAAAAGATTTTACATTTCTGTTTGTGTACAGATTAAGCAAACGAGATATAACATATTGATTAATGAGAGATGTTGATAGGCAGAGTTTTAGAACTTTGCTAGTACCAGGCTAGCTGTTTCCCCACTGCTTTCAATCTTTATGCTAAGCTAGGCTCACCACCTTCTGACCCCAGCTATGATCTTGTAGGGATAGTTTGGATCTTTTGAAGTGGGGTTGTATGAGCTACTTCTCCATAGTCCGTGTATTAGCTACAGTAGAGGACAGTTTGGAGAAGCAGACCGGATTCCTGACACGGAAACTAAGCAATGTGCTGCTGTGGACGGGGGCGGGGGGGAGGCAGCAGCTAAATGTATTTTAGACACGTGAAAGAAAGGACCACCTAATAAAAATCAATATCAGTTTAAGTGGGCGCTACATTTAGAATATTCTCACTGCTTTACCTTGCTGTCAGACGGGGAAGTGAAGTTGTTATCGCTGCTCTCTTCAAAGCCACCAGACTCCTTTGACATTTTACCTCGCAGAACACAGGAGCTGCTGCTCTACTGCTGCCTCATTAGTTTTATTTTTGTTATAGTGTGACTTTGGTGTTTTAAAAACGGTTAAGGAACTAACAGAATTAACAAACAAATGAAGCGATGGAGGCAGCGGTAGACCAGCAAATCCAGTGTTCTGCGAGGTAAACTGACCAATTCTGTTAAAGGAGTCTGGTGGCTTTGTAAAGAGCTGAACATAAAGGCTCCACAGGTAAAGCCTTGAAAATTTTCTTAATATAGCGTCCACTTAAACGGATATAGATTTTTTTTAGGTGCCCCCCCCCAGCTAATACACTGACTATGGAGAAGTAGCTCATTCAACCCCACTTTCAAAGATCCAAACTATCGATACAGACATGAGTTTGAGATCAATCGTTTCCTCTAACGCTGAGAAAGAAAAGAAATAAGCATATTTTCTCAAAAGGTTGAACTCCTCTAACTAAAATTATGTTATTTATTACGTAATCGTATTCATTTAGAATGGCTTTTAATACATAGTAGCGCTGTGACATTTGTCCCTTTCTTCCTCCTGTTTGTATGCAACCTTTTCAGATTTTACTGTATTCTATGTATTCTATTCTTTTTATCGTATGTTATGTTGTTTTAGTCCTTGTTGTAAAGCACTTTGCATACCTGTTGGATGCTGTAAACCGCTAGAAATAAATAAATGTTGATTGATTGATTGATTGATAGATAGATTGATGTTAACACTGCATATATAACTGAATGAATGTGTGTAAAATGGTCAAATCTACACAGAAGCAACCCAAAGTCTTGTTGCTAACCCAAAGGCCGGCCGTGTTGTCCGACTCGTTATTCCGGTATGAGCCGAATGCAGCCGAGTGAAAGGAGCAGGGCGCCGGATTGGTCAGAGCTTCAGATGTCGTTGGACGGCGTGCCTTTGCTCTTGCGTCCAGGCAGAGGGAAGGCCGACTTGCTCTGGGGCTGCGTGAGGCGGCTGGTCAGCTGGGTGAAGGGCTCGATGAGCGAGTTGCGCTCGGCAACGCTCACCTCCCACAGCTTCACCTTCTCGCCCCGCGCCCACTGCTGCGCCGCCTCCTGGTCCACCTGGCGACGCTCCCGCAGGTCCATCTTATTCCCCAGCACGATCACCGTCACCTGACAAACAGGGTTCCTTTAGTTTATTTTGAACATGTTTAAAAAAAACAAATAAAAATTAAAGATAAGCTCCTAAGAAGCTTTGTGCTGGGGAGAGACGTGTATGATGGGCTTATGGTGATGTCATTTATACATATGGTTAATTGGTTTATGGTTTATTGTCTATTTTGTCACTGCATGAACAATGCGTGCGTTCATGTTGCGAGCTGTATGTTTTGTATGTTTAAACATTTTAATTTTAATTGTTAATCACAAAAAAAATCAAAGATAAATAAGGTGGGGTACATGCAAAGGCAGTTGACTCATATCAATAAAAGTTAATTTTACTTTCTCAAAAAGGTAACCTTAGCCTTCTCATATCTTTATTTAGTGTTTCAGTGCCCCTTTACGTCAAAATTCTATTTGTTCACACCTTTCACTACCTACACCGTGATGTGTTCAGGTAACAGAACAATGTACAGCTGCACAACATGGGCACCACCTGAAACTAAACTGAAACTAAACTGAAACTACAGAAAGGGTTGTTGGTTAGAATGGATATTTCAAATATCATAAATTATGTTCTACACGGTGTGGATGTTTGCCAATATATAAAAAAGGCAGCAATGCATTTTGGGACGGAGCTGATATTCTCTGCACAAAGGAAACAGAGAACAGCACATATTATATGTACGCATGGGCCGGATGCTGGATTCAAGGTATACCGCGGTTTCGAAAAAGTCACGGTTTCAAAACCACAAAAAAATGTCGTCATACTGATCCTGCATTTTTATTTTTTTATGAGTCACGGACAGAAATTGCAGTTTAGAAACCCCTCTCCCTTAGCCTGACGTGGTCATACTCAGATTCTAGTCAGAATATGAGTCTGATGCTGCTCCACTAGGCTGTGATTATGGGGCGTGTTTCAACCGAACCAGGAAAGAAAATGCCTCTGCACTCAACTGGATAGACCTATAACCAATCAGAGCAACGGATAGACCTACAACCAATCGGAGCAACGGATAGACCTACAACCAATCAGAGCAACGGATAGACCTACAACCAATCAGAGCAATGGATTATGTGACGTGTGTCGTAGGAAGGATGGCAAAAACATCTTTCCGGTCGACAAATGCCTTGATCGCAGTTCTCTGTTCCTCTTTTAAAATGAACGCGCTGTCGATATCTTCTAGAACAGACGCGATGGCCGAATCTACACATCTCAATTCTCTAGCGGCAGCCGTCTTTGTTGTAAACAAATTCAACCCAAGGCGCTCTTTGGTGACGTGGTTGATTACGTTACTGTTGATCATCTGTCCATCATTGTATAAAGCCCGCCCTGACAATCTGATTGGTCCGAACAGCTCTAGTTTGAGCATAGTTGCTCCACAACGGATCAAGTCCAGACCGCACTTCCCAACCTCAAATGTTGTGGGCGGGGCTAAGTTCGGCTGGCATCCAGGCTACCTCTCCCTGCCAGTGTGCTTCAAAATAAAATACAATGTGTTCAAAAACAAAGATTTTTACCCAGACATTTCAAAATAATACATTCAAATCTACATTGGCATGGGGTAGATTCCATAAAATCATCACTCTATCATCTCTTTATCAGGATGCATAGTATCCAGGATACTATGCATCCTGATAAAGTTCCCTTGGTCTTTGGAATTAAAATAGCCCCACATCATCACATACCCTTCACCATACCTAGAGATTGGCATGGTTTTATGTCAGTTAACCTAATAGCTAGTTTGATTTGCATTGAGACATGATTTTATGGAAAGTACCCCATGCCAATCTCTAGGTATGGTGAAGGGCATGTGATGATGTGGGGCTTAAAAATAAAAATCTGCCTGCCTCTATGGGAATTTAACATAGGGATGTACTGACTTTTGTTGCCAGCGGTTTAGACATTAATGGCTGTATGTTGAGTTATTTTGAGGGGACAGCACATTTACACTGTTATACAAGCTGTACACTTAATACTTTACATTGTAGCAAAGTGTAATTTCTTCAGTGTTGTCCCATTAAAAGATATAATGAAATATTAACTAAAATGTGAGGGGTGTACTCACTTTTGTGAGATACTGTATATGAATGGTGGTTAAAGCATACTTTGTCCCAGCCACACCTCTTTCTTATCTCTGGACTTGTCTATTTCCTTCTTCAGGACGTCCACCTTCTTGAAAGACTCCAAGCTGTCGACGCTGTAGACGAGCACAAAGCCGTCCGCCACCGAGTAGTAGTGTTTGGGGAGGTCCTGTCCATCGTGGAGGCCTTTGGTGTCATAAAGCCTCAGCTGTTCCTTCACACCGCGGTCCGTTTCCACGGAGGCCACGTACACATCCTCCTGGGTCTCACTGGACTCAGAGCCTGAAAAATACACAACACCTTCAGAAAACCAGGGACGGTACACTTCCAACGTTCAAAAAATTCAAAATTCTACTGGCTCAAAGTAAATTTTCACCAAAGAAAAAAAAAAAACACTATAAAAAAAACATTTGAAACTTCGTCAATAGCGTTGACAAAAAAAACGGCAAAAAGCGTAAATACAAAATGTCAGAAAAAGCAAAATCTTTAACAGTGTCAAAAAGCATCACAAACCATAAAAATATATATATAAATATATATAAATAAACAGTCAAAGGCATCAAGCACCAACGCAATTCTTGATTGGCCAACGGCACATTCCAATTAAATCATTCAACAAGCGTTCTCCGACGGGGGCAAGAGAACGATAACGTCATTTATGATACCATGATACCCAACTGGGTCGTTAGATTTACTTGCCATGGGGCAACCCTTATTGTTGAAACCTGATTGTTTATTTTTAGGAAAAGGGAAACCATTTGGGCTGGGACGATATGCTTTTTTCCTGATTTGATTCATTCACGATACATGGGTGCCGATTCGATTTGTATTCCGATTTTCATTTATTGTGATTCTACAAGTATTGCGTTTTACTTTTCCTTCTTTAACAAAAACCAAAGTTGAATAACATACTTCTAGAGACAATACATCATGAGACATTTCTAAAAACTGATAGTTTTCTATGAAGAATGACATCACCCTGTCAGTCAGTCAGTCTGACATTTATTTACTTTGTAAAGAAGAACATAACATGGACCTTCTGCATTTTCTGCTTTCAGTCTGTTTTGCTGGAAATGGATATGATGTAGTCTCCATCAGCAGTACCATATAAACACAACATATTTAGGTGAATCATTGATAAATAAATAAATAAATAAATAAATATATATATATATATATATATATATTCTAGGGAAAGAAAATCGATTTTAATAATCGTAGCAAAAGTTTCATTCGTCAACCACATCAAGGTGATCTAAATTAGAGCCACAAAATGCCCCATACATATAACCCATATGAATCCACGCTTGACTTGTCAATCAATCAATCAATCAAAACATTCATATTGATCCCTGAGGGGAAATTTCAGTTCATTACATATGCTCCATTCGAGTAGAAATATATGGAGAAATTATAAGGACAAATAGAAATAAGAATTAAACATAGGAGTAAGAAACATGTATGTTGTTACAACCCAGCACGTAAGGGGAAAGGGAAAGTGTTTTCGGTAAAGTTCTTTATTGGTGAGAGAGTTTAGGTGATTTAACTAAATCGGGTACACAAACTACAAAAGGAAAAAGGGCCTGTGGGTGCTGCCTAAAACAGCAGACTCTTTGAAATAAGAGCAAAATGACTCCAGCGTATTGCAAGCCTGGTGGCCCACCAGGCCATAAGTTGCCCCCGACCAGGCCTAAGCCACTGGTGGAAAAATGTGAATGTATTTTTAAGACGTTTTTTAAACTAGTTACAGCGGGGTGGCTCAGTTGGAATCTTAAACGTAGTCATATTTCCAAATCTCCAGTTAGCTTTTATCACTGACTTAATGTAGGGCCCTATGAAATCTGTCTGATAGCTTTTTTTTAATTGTCAATTTCACGATTCCATCCATGATTCTGTTATCACAGACAGAAACTATTGGGCTCTATGTACATTAATGCTGCCATCAGTTAGCCAGGCCCTCGTCAAAAAAAAAAAAAAGACACTTGCCAACGGGCTAAACAACTTTTCTGTGGGAAACCTTGTAATCAGACCAACGTTATAACAATACAAGTAAAACAGCAGCCCTAAACCTTGTGCAACTAACACAAAATACCTACAAGTGTGACAGTTGTTAGCAGTTTTTACAACTAAAGCCTGGCCCAGTCTCCCAGGTAGGTCTCACCACAAAGTACCTCAATCTCAGCACACAAGTACTTGAATTAAAAAATGAATGAATGAACATTAAAATATGTGTATTATACAAAAAATGTATAGCATCAACATAAGATGTATTAGGTAAAAAAATATATAACATGTTAAAAAATATGAATACTATAATATATAAAACAGTGTAAACAATTATATAAATAAAAATAAAAAGTTATTTTTCTCATGACTCATGTCGTTCTCAGTGCAATACTTACCTACAGAGTGATTTCCGTACAGCAACTGTTCCAGTATGGCAGTTTTTCCAACAGCTGCCTGGCCACACACCACAACTTTACAGCCTTTTCCCATTTCGAGCCTAAAATGTATGAACACAAAACGCCATATTATTTGTATTGTCTCATATGGCATATGTCAGACGTGCTAAAATAACATTACATCTACAAGAGCTCCTCTAGAACCGCCCAAAACAACTGTGATTATATCCTGAGCGTTGGCTCGCTATGACAGCGTTTTGTTGTTTAGCCTAGCTAGCTAGCTAACAGGCTAGACGGAGCAACTCATACTGCGCCATGTAAACACACCAGGAAACGAGCCAGCTGCGAGCCACACTCTGTTCATTAACGTCACTGGTACATTCTGCTAAAGCTTCTTACTTGAATCAGGACGATAACTAGCCTCTATCAAGTCTTTAAAAGTAGCATCACAACCAGTACATCCATTCTGCTCTGTTAGCGATAAGATTTATTGTGTCACTGCGCATGCGTGGCTGAGTTAATTCACACCCCTATGATTCAGAGTCAAACTATAGTTCACACCACAAAAAAATAAAATAATAATAATATTAATAATTATTATTATTGATAATAATGTTAATAATAATAATAATGGTCATAATTATCATCATAACAATACCACTACTACTACTACTACTAATACTAGCCTACTACTACTAATAATAATAATAATAACGTAACTGCATAAGTTGTGTATTATAAAAATGTATTGGCTGGATAGTTGTTCACGTGCTTACACTGATCCACTGTTGTTATATTGTGTAAACTATACTATCACAATTACAATTACAGAAATCAACAATAATAGTAAGAGTCAACATAATAAAAAATATGCACAGTGCATGTAATTATGTCGTAAATCTAATATTATTACACAATAAATGATATAGCATAAGATTTTTAACTCAAAAATCGTCTTCAGACGTTGATTATTATTATTATTATTATTATTATTATTATTTGGATATATATATATATATAGGGTTTGGATTAATAGATCAATATACACACCAAATGTCTGTGTATTTTGTCTAGACTCTACTGTGATTACCCCTTAGACTGTATATAAAACTGGGTGATTACATTATGTTGTAAAATTACTTTTGAATTGAAAATTAATTGAAATTTTAAAATAGAGCACGTGTTTGATTTTCGTAATTACCGCAAAAGTATCATTAAGTGTTGAAACAAAACGAAGACTACATTACCCATGAGCACAACAGAGGAAATGCGTCACAGTCGTTTTCATAAGGCATGCTGGGTACGTACCCTCTCTCTTTCCGGCTGGTACGCCATCATGTAAGCGAGTTTTTCTGTACATTTCTACACAACGTAATCCATTAAAATCATTATGAGTATTCTTTCATCGGTCTGTTTGGCTTAGGACATAGTTTAGCGAATTAATAACAATCCCATACGCCTTGATTAGTTTTTGAGAAACATTGTTAGAAACGCTTATTATTGCCCTGTTTTAATGGTGCCGAGATGCAGTCGGATCTAGTAGCCATTGCCACAGCCGGCCGCAGTAGTAAAGCTAATGTGTTGGTACCATGCTGTCTTGTGATTTGTGTAATGAAGTTAGTAGAGTCTATGCTTTTTAACCCATTTAAAAACGACCTATGCGATTTGTTATTTCTGGGGTAACATTAAATCTAGCAGTATTCTGGTGAAGCCAAAGTGAGATGCTACGCGGCCAACATTAGCATGCTAACGTTAGCTAGCTGTATTTCTAACAAGCATGGACTTCTGTACTATTACCACTTGTACGTTTTTACCGTCTGCTTTAACATGTAGACACCTGGGTCGTCTTAATGTGTATTAACGCCGCTTTAGAGGTTATGGAGACAATGGGAAATCATAGCTGTCTGGGAACGGTTAACGTTAGAATGGTCTCACTATATATATATATATGTATGTATGTATGGAGTCCTCAGTTGTCTTAAACCATGTTCTATTAAGACTTGAGAGTCACAGGTTTGAAATTGACTTATCTAAAAGACCGCTCATTCACTTTTTAACCTGAAAAAAGTGGGAGCTAGCCAAATTATTGGCTTGCCGGCTCTCACATGGCACATGATTGCAACTGTGATTTTTATGTACGCTTAGCTTGACAGTCTCATGTTGTTATAGGGTATACGTGCAATTTAGTGTCCCAAATTCCCCATACAATGTACTTAATTATGAACCTGCTAAACCACCTGTGCTACCCCAAACCATAACCTGTCTCTTATTTATCATTTATCATTTGGGACACTCGGTTTTTGGAAAATAATTTGGGACACTAAACTGCATATAAGCCTATTATAGATTGAACTGCAGATGCTGGCTGCATGTTATCCAATATAAGTCATGTATTGTGGAATCCTTACATGCATCGTGTTTTAAAACAGGCTATGAGTTGATACCAAATGTTTAACTTGCACACTGATGTTTTTTCTTCTTCAGATAAGTCAACATGGGAGCATATAAATATATGCAGGAGTTGTGGCGCAAGAAGCAGTCCGATGTGATGCGCTTCCTGCTCCGTGTCCGCTGCTGGCAGTACCGTCAGCTGTCCAACCTCCACCGTGCTCCTAGACCCACCAGACCTGACAAGGCCCGTAGACTGGGCTACAAGGCCAAGCAGGGTGAGTGCTGAGCCCAGAGTTTGTGCTCCTGCACACGTGTGATCGGTCATCATCTTTGCCTTTCCTTGCTAATCATGCTTTTTTTCTTTTATTCAAACAGGTTACGTTGTGTACCGCGTCCGCGTGCGCCGTGGAGGCCGTAAACGCCCTGTGCCCAAGGGTGCTACCTATGGCAAGCCAGTCCACCATGGCGTCAACCAGATCAAGTTTGCCCGCAGTTTGCAGTCAACTGCTGAGGTATGTTCATGATTATTAGACTTTGGCTCTAAGGCCAACAATCAGACACGTTGGTGTACACTGTAAGTGTATTTATTTTATTCTGTGGTTAATGCGCTATGTACAGCACTTTGGTCAGTGGGAGCTGTTTTTAAATGTGCTATAAAAATGTTATGTTTTTGCTGGTCTGACGATGCTTCTGATAAGCTTAAGATGACGGTGTGTACTGCAGTCCCTCCAGAAAAATGCAATTATGTGATCGCATAATTCAATGCATAATCAGCCAAAGTCCGCATATTTATGCGGGGCCCGCCATTTTTCCAAATACGCCGCACTTTCGCCGCATAAATTGAAGATTTCCACACAAAATAGGCGGGGCTTGCATGATTTCATAATCCCCGCATTTTCGTTGCAAAAAAGTCACATATCTTAGAAAGTTAAAAAATGTTGCGTTTACTTCACATAAGAGCAGCCATTTCCCCCCGTTTCCATGGGAACGTTATGAAGTGACGTAATTACGTGACATGAACATCATTGAAAAGAAAGGTGTTGGGAATCACTTTATTTCTTTTTTATCAAACTGCAGTTTTTGCAAGTTCCCGCAATTTCATCGCATAAAATTGCATAAATATCAAGCATATTCCATCGCATTTTTTAAGAAAACATGCTGCATAATCAAGGACTTTTGCCCACAACAATCACAAAAAACTGCATTTTTATGGAAGGATTGACTGCACCTGAAATGGATGTATTCATGTGTTATCCATTCTGACTGAAAATGCTAACGCAATGAATGCGAAGGGGTACAACATGTTACCATGTGCCCTGTCAAACTCGCAAAAATACATTGGCTGGCTGAAGTTAGAGGATCTGCTCCTCTGTGGGTCAGAACTGATCTGTATAGTGCACTCAGTTTTGTAGCAGGCAATGCTTTGTTTGTGATTTTGCATATAGGAAGTGCAGCACACTTATTTGGATATCATTGGAATATTATTTGAAATGAACCCTATGCGTGGAGAGTGCTGTCTAAGCCTACCCTTCCAAGGGCAACTTTGTCACTGAAGTCTCACCTCACAATTCACAAGTGTGACGTTTTCAAAATGTTAGTGAAAACCAAGAGTTGTGAAATGTAATTCCTAATTTGATTTAGTAATGGGTTGCTGACACCAAAACAAAGTTGTAAAGCCTCTGAACCCCCACACAGGTGATTTCAGTTGTTCTGGCTGATTAGACCTCTGCTCAGGGTGAAGGTGGGCCAGAGCTTAGATGGGAGTTTATTAAGTCACAAATCTTTCCTACCAATAAGAATGATAGACATGTAATTTGTCCTGCCCTTAAAGGAACAACAAAGCTAACAAGAGACTCAGGAAGATGTCAATTAATCAGTCTAAACACACCCGCACAGTTGTAAGAAGAGTTCTAATCAGCCAGGTTAAATGAAAACACTCTTCATGGTGTTCAGGGCCTTTAAAAAAAATATATATATATATAAAGTGACCGTCAAACTCACAACTTGCATATGGATCTGATGTTGAAATTTTCACCACAGTTCATACTCAAAAGGAATGGTGTTGACATGTTTTTCAAAGAAACATTTTTACTTGTCACTGTAGGAAAAGCACAGGTGGCTGAAATCCATGTTGTATCAGTTTTAAGGGTCCTGGTACTGTGCACGATGGCACACTGACCAGAATTACTTGCACACTTAATTAGAAATAGGCCTTTGTTAATATTAACTGGTTTAGGATCTACGGTCTCATATCCATTGTTTATGAACACTGCAGTCTATCTAATGCTTAGCAATAACTCCACAGTACCAGGATGGAACAATGCAGGCAGTTATTGAAGCTGAACAGTTCTTACTCTGTAGGACGGCGGATCTGTCCACCAGAGGTCCACAAACTTAGCAGGAACAAATGCTTAAAACGCAACTTGCTAGTGCAAAGTTTGCATTAGGCGTAGCGGTGTCCTTGTAAGTAGATGGCGAAAGGGGAGAGTCCGGCTTTATCCCAGCACTGTGCATCTGGTAAACCAGACTGTCCCTACTGATGGAAAGTTGTTTCATATTTGCCTAAATGGAACTTGCTGGTGTGAATTGTAATGTATACATATTGTAGAGAATTTTCACTTAAGATGGAATTGAAGGTCTCCTACTCTGGAAAACAGGGATTTACTGTTAATTTGGCCTTTTTTGTAGTCCCATACCAGCATGGTTGGTAAATGTGCGCATGTTATCTCCCAGTTTACTGTTGGCATCTTTTTTTTTATAGGGTTTTGGGTGGTTCACTTTCTTGCTTGCACTGGGAGCTGCCAAAGCAGAGTTGCTTTTTCAGCTTTAAGTCGGTGCCATATATTACCCTGTTAGATTGTGTTTTATTTAATTATTAGTTGATTATCCAGTCAAACATTAATTTATTTTTATTTTTTTCCTAGGAGCGTGCTGGCCGTCACTGCGGAGGCCTGCGAGTGCTGAGCTCCTACTGGGTGGGTGAGGACTCCACCTACAAGTTCTTTGAGGTGATTCTGATCGACACCTTCCACAAGGCCATCAGACGCAACCCAGACACCCAATGGATCACAAAGGCTGTGCACAAGCACAGAGAGATGCGTGGCCTGACATCTGCAGGAAAGAAGAGCCGTGGCCTCGGCAAGGGCCACAAGTTCCACCTGACCATCGGAGGCTCCCGCCGTGCTGCCTGGAAGAGGCGCAACACCATGCAGCTGCACCGCTATCGTTAGAGCCCGCCTGTACATTTAAACGAATAAAAGTCCTTTTTATGGTGACAATCCCGTCTGTGGTCTGGTTCATTCCGCTGTTAGAATATTAAACAGAGCTCCACTGGGGGTTTAACAGATCATACCATCAGATCAGTGTGAATAAATCTTATCTTTAATAAGCTTTGGTAAAGGACTATGTGGTATTGGATGCTATAATGCTCACCTACACATCCCTTCAGGTGATTTCACTGACTAGAGCTCTAGAAGGACTTAGCAGGTACAGACTGAGTACCCTCCCTCACTGTCCTGCTTGTATTTGCCAGGGCAGGACACATTGCACATTTACAGTGTTTTGGTATATAGACAAATGACCTCAGAATTCTTATTAAAGCTCCACCTGACTAGAGGTCTAATCAGTGGAACCACCTGTGTGGGTGTGCACTGTGCAGGGCCTGTACGTACAACAAAGTATTGGATGAATGACAAGGTGCTGTTTCAGTTTGAAGAATACAGAATCGTGTACCAGTTATTTCGATGTAAACGACGTTGCCTGTGTGTAACTACAGTTTTACTCCACTGAGTTTCTGGTACTCATATATTGTGTTTTGATGCTAATACATTTGCACTTTTACTTGAGTAGGGCTTTAAATGCATGACTTAACAGTTTTCTTACAATGGTAGTATTAAGTAAAATATCAGTACTTCCACAGGTGACTGGCATACAAGCTAATGCATATTCTCTCAAAATATATAAATGTACAGCTGAATCAAAATCTTATCTTTCCAGTAATTTTTACTCTAAAATGCCAGTCAAAAGACCTTAAATTGGTGTATGTATTCTCAAAAGATTTTGTGGCTCAACTGCATTACTGTTCTGGGTTATACTGTATGTAGCATTGCATTATCTCCACCGCGCTGTGGAAGGTCTGGCTACACCACATACATTCTGGTATAGGAGAAAAAAAACGCTCTGGGTTGTTTGCATTTCTTTAAACCAAGCAGGCAACTTTAAGCACCAGATGGAGCGACAGTGACTGCTAGTCTTGGCCATTTAAATTAGCTGGATACATGGCCTGATTAACCAACTCCCATCCCTACAGACAAATTATTCAAAAACAATATGCCATAAATTTGGTGTTTACAGCTTTTCAAATGTGAGGATTCTCTGCTGTTGTTTCATATTACAGTACGTATATTTAATATCTTTGAGTTTCATACTGTTCACAGTTAGAGAGGAAATGTTGATGAAGCCAGCTGCAGTCGGGATGAAGGTATACAGTGCCTAGCGAAAGTATTCGGCACCCTTGAACTTTTCGACCTTTTGCCACATTTCAGGCTTCAAACAAAGATAAAACAATTTTTTTTGTGAAGAATCAACAAGTGGGACACAATCATGAAGTGGAACGAAATTTATTGGATATTTCAAACCTTTTTAACAAATAAAAAAAAAAAAACGGAAAAATTGGGCGTGCTAAAATTATTCAGCCCCCTTAAGTTAATACTTTGTAGCGCCACCTTTTGCTGCGATTACAGCTGTAAGTCGCTTGGGGTATGTCTATGAGTTTTGCACATCGAGAGACTGACATTTTTGCCCATTCCTCCTTGCAAAACAGCTCGAGCTCAGGGAGGTTGGATGGAGAGCGTTTGTGAACAGCAGTTTCTGTTCTTTTCACAGATTCTCGATTGGATTCAGGTCTGGACTTTGACTTGGCCATTCTAACACCTGGATATGTTTATTTGTGAACCATTCCATTGTAGATTTTGCTTTAGGTTTTGGATCATTGTCTTGTTGGAAGACAAATCTCCATCCCAGTCTCAGGTCTTTTGCAGACTCCATCAGGTTTTCTTCCAGAATGGTCCTGCATTTGGCTCGATCCATCTTCCCATCAATTTTAACCATCTTCCCTGTCCCTGCTGAAGAAAAGCAGGCCCAAACCATGTTTGACAGTGGGGATGGTGTGTTCAGGGTGATGAGCTGCGTTGCTTTTACGCCAAACGTAACGTTTTGCATTGTTGCCAAAAAGTTCGATTTTGGTTTCATCTGACCAGAGCACCTTCTTCCACGTTTGGTGTGTCTCCCAGGTGGCTTGTGGCAAACTTTAAACGACACTTTTTATGGATATCTTTAAGAAATGTCTTTCTTCTTGCCACTCTTCCATAAAGGCCAGATTTGTGCAGTATACGACTGATTGTTGTCCTATGGACAGAGTCTCCCACCTCAGCTGTAGATCTCTGCAGTTCATCCAGAGTGATCATGGGCCTCTTGGCTGCATCTCTGATCAGTCTTCTCCTTGTATGAGCTGAAAGTTTAGAGGGACGGCCGGGTCTTCGTAGATTTGCAGTGGTCTGATACTCCTTCCATTTCAATATTATCGCTTGCACAGTGCTCCTTGGGATGTTTAAAGCTTGGGAAATCTTTTGTATCCAAATCCGGCTTTAAACTTCTCCACGACAGTATCTCGGACCTGCCTGGTGTGTTCCTTGTTCTTCATGATGCTCTCTGCGCTTTAAACGGACCTCTGAGACTATCACAGAGCAGGTGCATTTATATGGAGACTTGATTACACACAGGTGGATTCTATTTATCATCATTAGTCATTTAGGTCAACATTGGATCATTCAGAAATCCTCACTGAACTTCTGGAGAGAGTTTGCTGCACTGAAAGTAAAGGGGCTGAATAATTTTGCACGCCCAATTTTTCAGTTTTTTATTTGTTAAAGTTTGAAATATCCAATAAATTTTGTTCCACTTCATGATTGTGTCCCACTTGTTGATGATTCTTCACAAAAAATTACAGTTTTATATCTTTATGTTTGAAGCCTGAAATGTGACATACGGTCGAAAAGTTCAAGGGGGCCGAATACTTTCGCAAGGCACTGTATATAGTTTTTGGGTGTGTGGTGTTTAATGCTGTGTTCCAGTTTTAACACTGCACACCCAAACACTAAACAGTATATACCTTCATCCTGACTCCCTTCTAATGTGCTGTATGAAAGGGCCCCAACTCTGCATAAACTTAGCACGGGAGTTAGACAGAGAAAACCAAATTTTTTCAAGATGTAAATGAGAAACCATATAATTTAGCCACTTTTTGACGCAGGGAGGAAGAAGTTGACTTCCATTCTCTTGGAATAAGCCGTTTCGCCATGACCATACCAAACATGAGGGCTTGTTGTAAAGTGGAGGCGAGAGCCAGAGAGTTGTTGGAGCAGCCCAGAATCAACAAGAGACAGGCAGGAGCCAGTTGTCTGTACACACGACACTGTACAAATGAAAAAATGTCAACCCAAAACCTTGTGAGCCTAGAGCAGGACCGGAAGAGATACCCAGGGGGTTCAGTCCGCTGACTTACATTTATATGCATATTTATTTTTAATTGTGTGTGCTGTTACCATTTATAGTTGTGTCTTTATTTATGCTGTCCTACAGGAGGATGGGACTCTGAGGGATCATTAAAGTGTTAAAGTATCCTACTTATGTTAATTAATTAACTGGGTCATAGTTAGTGGTGGGGGGGAGAGAACGGCTCAGAACTGGATCCACTAGTCCGGTGTGCTGGGCCGGATTATCTATCTATGGTATCGGGTGAGTGCCCAGGGGTTTGTGGTTACCAGCCAATTTGCCGTGGAGGTGGGGGGTTGGGGGGGGGGTACCAAATGATTCAAATCAGTATCAGAAAAGGGTTTGTTGTGGGGAAACAGTTTTGAGGCGCACACAGTCATTAAATGGTTTGTTGATTTTCCTGTGAGAGGATTAGTGTCCAGGATTTATGCTAAACTGATGCAAGTATCCATAGGAGAACTCCCAATATTAAAGAAATGGGAGCTAGAGCTGAGCCCGGAGGGAAACACAATTAATTGGGAGACAGTTTGGGACATTTTCCACTGTTCCAAGAACCCAAATCACCAGTATCACCAAATCACCACTTCAACATATGTCATAGGACATATTGGACTCCTCAGAAGAGATACGTCTCTAAAGTCATTCCCACTCCTTATTGCATGTTCTGTCAACCTGAACAAACTGGAACTTTCCTGCACATGGTCTGGGAGTGTGAACAGGTGCATGAGTTCTGGAATAAAACAACACCAATAATATCTGATGTGATAGGATGTCAAATTCCTACTGACCCGATTGTTTTGTTACTTAATGATGACTCAAAATTACATCTGCTTGGAAGACAGAGGAAAATTTGGCTTGCCGGCTCAACTGCAACCAAGAAAATGATAGCTCAGCGCTGGCTCCAATGCAAAAAATATATATATTATGTGCAATGGGCAGATGTAAAATAAGATAGATTTTATTGTCCTGCACTATGTTGTCAGCACGACATAGTGCATACATACATACACATATACACAAAGCACAGACACAGACTGTTGCATCACTCTGCATGGACTTGCTCATGTTGCATGCAGAGACTGCCACTTGCCAACAAAATTGCACGCTGCCCGTTGTGCAACACATCAAAATAGTCGTCATAATACAGTATGTGCAGTGAGGTTGAAAACTAAAAGTGTACGTGTGTGTGTGTAGACAAAAGCAGCATTTAAGGCAGGGGTGTCAAACTCAATTTCACTAAGGGCCATACTGGAAAAAGAGAATTGCACCAATTGCCAGACATGTATAGTTTATTGACATGCTTTTATTTCATCGAAAAAGTAAAATATCTTTGACTCAATTATTGCATGTATCATATAGTCTTCTCACTTACAGTTTGGTCCACATAAAGCCCTGAAAAAGTGAGCAAAAAAGTTCCAAAGCCATTCTAGAATTTAGCATATCGAGCAAAACAATGATTACATTTTCTAAGTAGGCTACCACCCAGCTGACTCACAACAACCTCTTTCACAGCCTGAATATGCAAACTCTCTGCTTCTGGGGAAATTTCTGAGTCTACAATCTTTCCTGGCCGCCTCAGCGTCCTGGAGGCCTACAGGTCCTAGAGCAACGGCAGATTGCAGCCAATCACCTTCTCAGCAGAGCGAATGATACGCTGCAGCCTGACCTTGTCCTTAGTTGTGGCTGCAGAATACCAGATGGTGATGGAGCAGGACAACAACTAAACTTTTAAAATAGCCTATTTGGGCTATATCAAGGCTCTCCGAGTACTGGGCTGGCTCACAGCCCGCATCAGCCTCATCCCGCTCTGCCTGTGTGTGTGTGTGTGTGTGTGTGTGTGTTAGCAACTTAACAGGTACTTAACAGCTCTTTCTATTATTTACCTGCACTCTCTCTCCTTTTTTGTCTTGTCTCCCAGGGTTTTCCTACCATTATAAGGCTTAGGTGCAGCATCCAAGCCGTTTTAGGGACCACCTAAGCAAAATTTATGTAAAATCAATATAAGCATCAAAACTAACTGAATGACTTTTCTCAGATCTAATGATTGCACTTGGTCCAGAAGTTTTGACTTGTTTGAGTGGTATTTATTTATTATCTGCTCTAGCTTCTCCAACGTTTTAGACAGATATGGTAATAATAATGGTCCAGAATTATGTGAAATTGTACCAAATATGTGCACCTATGTTCTCCACAAACCTAGGGAAAACACAGAAAAGGCAGATTCATAAATCTTCGGGATAAGTGCAAATTGTTTGCGCAAGTTAGAACATTTTCAACTGGTGTGGTTGTGTCTTCGCCTCAGTTCGCCCTGGAAGAATTCCCAGACAAACACGTCTCTCCATTAGGGTTGCAACTCATTTCCTTACCGATTAATCGTTGTCTTGTTTAGGAATGTCAGAAAATCCATCAGAGTTTTCCACAGTCCAACGTAACGTCTTAAAATCTCATGTTTTGTCTGACATGTAAGAAGCCAATTCTATCATTAGGGAGATGGAACAGGTAAATGTTTGTGGGTTTGTCATTACATTGTGTGGGCAAGCGAGAGATAAGGAACATGTCACTGGAGCAGAGTCTCAAAACTGACACCTAACTTTGATTTGGTAATTGTTCAGAGTTAATGGGTGTAATTCTCTGGTTCATCATTAAAGTGTATGAAACTTAACTGCAGGCTGGAGTTTACAGTGACAACAGTTTAACCTGTGAGCGCTGCCTCCATATGTAAGGCATGCTCAATCAGTCCATTCACCGTTTGTTTCAGAGGCTTATCTGGGTGGCATTACATTTCAAACAAAACATATTTGCTGTTGCAAATTAGTAGTTTATAAACACATTTAAAAAAAAAAAAAGTATGTCAGTTTAGTCATTAGTAGCCAACTTTTAAAATCCTGGCTATGGCACAAAACAACAGAGGAAAGAAAATATTTCATAATATAAAAAGGTATATTGCCAGTAAAATACATAAAGCAAATAATAGGAAAGTTTTACTTGGGTTTAGAAATATCTTTCAAAACTTTCGTCAGACATTTTACCTTATAATAATACATTTATTTATATAGCACATTTCAAAACAGATGTTACAAAGTGCTTTACAAGACAATAAAAACAAATAAATTAGGCAATAGTAAAATTAATTATTAAAACAAAGCGTTTATCAATAATAGAATACAAATAGTAATACAAGACAATATAACCAAATTTGGAAACATAAATGTGTATAAATATTTGCTTACACGCAAATAGGTGCATATAAATACATATACCCATACAAGCATGCTCTGTACACATGTTTCGCCACACATATGCACATGGACAAATTATGCACATATAGACATAGCATTTTTAAAAGTCGATACGGATGCAAATGATCCTATCTCTACAGGAAGTGCATTCCAGAGTTGGGGGTTAACAGCATAAGCCTGATCACCTCTAATAGTCACAAGATTACACCTGGGAACAGCAAGAAGTAGCTGACTAGATGATCTCAGATTACATTCAGGCTCATAGGGTAGAGATCACCCACACCACATCTCTCATAGAGATCCATTATATAATCTGGGGCCAGTCCAAGTTGTTCTTTTAAAAGCAAGTAATACCATTTTAAAATCGATTCTGAAATGTAAAGGAATGATGAGAATGTGCTCCCAATTGTTAGTGCCCATTAATAAAAGTCTGGCAGCAGAATTCTGAACCAGTTGTAGGCCTGAAAGTTGCTTCTGCGTGAAGCAGGAATACAAGGAGTGGCAGTAATCGAATCTAGAAAAACAAGCATGTATGACCTTCTCCATGTCACTGAAAGAAAGAAAGGATTTTATTTTGGAAATGGTTCTTATTTGTGAAGAAAAAAGAGAGGAAACATGCTTGAACCTGTGTCGAGCTGCTTTTCTAAGGTAAGGTTTGAGTCAAATATGATCTTGAGTTTCTGGCATAGTGTGTGGCATAGCGAACTAAAGAACCCAGCTGAGGTTTAGCTAAGTGCTTCAGTTGCACAGTGTCGACCAATCAGTGAAACCTCTGTTTTAGTATTATTACCAACAATTTGGATACATAC